>NC_091174.1:23570868-23605868 GCF_040958095.1 Procambarus clarkii
TTTGCCGGCACTCTGTTGTTAATCATGGGCATGGTATTTCATCAAATCACCTCATGCTTTGGGGCACACGTGAGAAACACAAATGCGATCAAGCAAGAATGGTCACCAGGACCATATGCAACTGAAAACTCACACCCCAAAATCAACTCGAAACCATACTTCCAGGAGCACAATGCAACAGGCGTGTACAGGACACATTATCCAATCGACCATCACGACCGGTCAAAAAGAGGTGAGAGCCGTAGCTATTTGTACCCCCCCTCTCCGAAGGCACTCTGATGGTAATCTTGGGCTTAGTATTTTATCAAATCACCCTATTCTTTGGGGCACACATGAGGAACACAAATGTAAACAAGCCTGAATGGTCCCCATGACTATAAGCAACTGAAAACTCACACCCCAGAAGGGACTCTAACCCACACTGCCAGGAGCACAATGCAACTGGTGTGTACCGGACATCTTATCCACTCGACCATCACGACCGTTCAAAAGGTGATAGCCAAAAATGTTTGAACAACCCTCTGCTGGCACTCTGATGGTAATCTTGGGCATAGTATTTTTTTCAAATCACCTCATTCTTTGGGGCACACATGAGGAACACAAATGTTTACAAGACTGAGTGGTTCGCAGGACAATATGCTACTTAAAATTCACACTCCAGATGTGACTCTAACCCATACTGCCAGGAGCACAATGCAACATGTGTGTACAGGACACCTTATCCACTCGACCATCATGACAGGGCAAAAGGAGGTGATAGCCACAGCTATTTGAACAACCCTCCGATGGCACTCTGATGGGAATCATGGGCATAGTATTTTTTCAAATCACCTCATTCTTTGGGGCACACATGACGAACACAAATGTTTACAAGACTGAATGGTCCCCAGGACAATATGCAACTGAAAACTCACACCCCAAAAGTAACTCGAACCCATACTGCCAGAAGCACAATGCAACTGGTGTGTACAGGACACCTTATAAAACTCGATTACCACGAACGGTCAAAAGGAGGTGATAGCCGAAGCTATTTGACCCCCCCCCCCTCCGCCGGCATTCTGATGGTAATCTTGGGCATAGTATTTTTTCAAATCACCTCATTCTTTGAGGCACATGTGAGGAACACATAGACAAAAAAGCCTGAATGGCCCCAAGGACTATATGCAACTGAAAACTCACACACCATAAGTGACTCGAACCCATACTGCCAGGAGGACAATGCAACATGGTGTACAGGCCACCTTATCCACTTGACTCTCACGACCGGTCAAAACGGGGTGATAGCTGAAGCTATTTGAACCACCCCTCCGCCGGCACTCTGATGATAATCTTGGGCATAGTATTTTATCAAATCACCTCATTCTTTGGGGCACACGTGAGGAACACTAATGCGAACAAGTATGAATGGTCCCCAGGACTATATGCTACTAAAAACTCACTCCCGAGAAATGACTCGAACCCATACTACCAAGAGCACAATGAAACTGGTGTGTACAGGACATCTTATCCACTCAACCATCACAACTGGTCGACAGGAGGTGATAGCCGAAGCTGTTTAAACCATCCACTGCCGGCCCTCTGATTGTAATCTTGGGAAAGTATTTCATCAAATTACCTCATTCTTTGGGGCACACGTGAGACACACAAATGCGAACAAACATGAATGGTACACAGGAATATATGCAAGTGAAAACTCACACCCCAGAAGTAACTCGAACTCATACTGCCAGGAGGACAATGCAACAGGTGTGTACAGGACACCTTATCCACTCGACCATCACGAACGGTCAAAAGGAGGTTATAGCCGAAGCTATTTGACCCCCAAAGGCATTCTGATGGTAATCTTGGGCATAGTATTTTTTCAAATCACTTCATTCTTTGGGGCACATCTGAGGAATGCACTTCATTCTTTGGGGCACATGTGAGGACGCTAAGCCTTGAAAGCATCTTAAGGTAACCTCAAGGTAACACATATGCAAACAAGCCTGAATGGCCCCCAGGACTATATGCAACTGAAAACTCAAACACCATAAGTGACTCGAACCCATACTGCCAGGAGCACAATGCAACATGGTGTACAGGACACCTTATCCACTCGACTATCACGACCGGTTAAAAGGAGGTGATATCTGAAGCTATTTGAACATCCCCTCTGCCACCACTCTGATGATAATCTTGGGCTTAGTATTTTATCAAATCACCTCATTCTTTGGGGCACACGTGAGACACAAAAAGGGGAACAAGCTTGAATGGTCCCCAGGACTAAATGCGAATGAAAACTCAAATCTAATAAGTAACTCGAACTCATAATGCCAGGAGCACAATGCAACTGTTGTGTACAGGACACCCTATCCACTCAACCATCACGATCGGTCCAAAGGAGGTTATAGCCGTAGCTATTTGAACCCCCCCCCCCGGCACTCTGATGGTAATCTTGGGCATAATATTTTATCAAATCACCTCATTATTTGAGGCACATGTGAGGAACACAAATGCGAACAAGCCTGAATGGTCCCAAGGACTATATGCAACTAAAAACTCACACCTCAGAAATGACTCTAACCCATACTGCCAGGAGCACAATGAAACTGGTGTGTATTGGACACCTTTTCCACTCGACCATCACGACCAGTCAAAAGGAGGTGATACCCACAGCTATTTGAACAACCCTCCAATGGCACTCTGATGGGAATCATGGGCATAGTATTTTTTCAAATCACCTCATTCTTTGGGGCACACATGAGGAACACAAATGTTTACAAGACTGAATGGTTCACAGGACAATATGCAACTGAAAACTCACACCCCAAAAGTAACTCGAACCCATACTGCCAGAAGCACAATGCAACTGGTGTGTACAGGACACCTTATCCACTCGACCATCATGACAGGTCAAAAGGAGGTGATACCCACAGCTATTTGAACAACCCTCCGATGGCACTCTGATGGGAATCATGGGCATAGTATTTTTTCAAATCACCTCATTCTTTGGGGCACACATGAAGAACACAAATGTTCACAAGACTGAATGGTCCCCAGGACTATATGCAACTGAAAACTCACACCCCAGAAGTGACTCTAACCCATACTGCCAGGAGCACAATGAAACTGGTGTGTATTGGACACCTTATCCACTCGACCATCACAACAGGTCAGAAGGAGTTGATAGCCGAAGCTATTTGAACCACCCCTCCACCGGCACTCCGATGGTAATCTTGGGCATAGTATTTTATCAAATCACCTCATTCTTTGGGGCACATGTAAGGAACACAAATGCGAATAAGCCTGAATGGTCCCCAGGACTATATGCAACTGAAAACTCACACCCCAGAAGTGACTCGAACCCATACTGCCAGGACCACAATTAAACTGGTGTGTACAGTACACCTTATCCACTCGACCATAACTACCGGTCAAAAGGAGGTGATTGCCGAAGCTATTTGAACCTCTCCCCCCACCCTTTGCCGGCACTCTGTTGTTAATCATGGGCATGGTATTTCATCAAATCACCTCATGCTTTGGGGCACACGTGAGAAACACAAATGCGATCAAGCAAGAATGGTCACCAGGACCATATGCAACTGAAAACTCACACCCCAAAATCAACTCGAAACCATACTTCCAGGAGCACAATGCAACAGGCGTGTACAGGACACATTATCCTATCGACCATCACGACCGGTCAAAAAGAGGTGAGAGCCGTAGCTATTTGTACCCCCCCTCTCCGAAGGCACTCTGATGGTAATCTTGGGCTTAGTATTTTATCAAATCACCCTATTCTTTGGGGCACACATGAGGAACACAAATGTAAACAAGCCTGAATGGTCCCCATGACTATAAGCAACTGAAAACTCACACCCCAGAAGGGACTCTAACCCACACTGCCAGGAGCACAATGCAACTGGTGTGTACCGGACATCTTATCCACTCGACCATCACGACCGTTCAAAAGGTGATAGCCAAAAATGTTTGAACAACCCTCTGCTGGCACTCTGATGGTAATCTTGGGCATAGTATTTTTTTCAAATCACCTCATTCTTTGGGGCACACATGAGGAACACAAATGTTTACAAGACTGAGTGGTTCGCAGGACAATATGCTACTTAAAATTCACACTCCAGATGTGACTCTAACCCATACTGCCAGGAGCACAATGCAAAATGTGTGTACAGGACACCTTATCCACTCGACCATCATGACAGGGCAAAAGGAGGTGATAGCCACAGCTATTTGAACAACCCTCCGATGGCACTCTGATGGGAATCATGGGCACAGTATTTTTTCAAATCACCTCATTCTTTGGGGCACACATGACGAACACAAATGTTTACAAGACTGAATGGTCCCCAGGACAATATGCAACTGAAAACTCACACCCCAAAAGTAACTCGAACCCATACTGCCAGAAGCACAATGCAACTGGTGTGTACAGGACACCTTATAAAACTCGATTACCACGAACGGTCAAAAGGAGGTGATAGCCGAAGCTATTTGACCCCCCCCCCCCCTCCGCCGGCATTCTGATGGTAATCTTGGGCATAGTATTTTTTCAAATCACCTCATTCTTTGAGGCACATGTGAGGAACACATAGACAAAAAAGCCTGAATGGCCCCAAGGACTATATGCAACTGAAAACTCACACACCATAAGTGACTCGAACCCATACTGCCAGGAGGACAATGCAACATGGTGTACAGGCCACCTTATCCACTTGACTCTCACGACCGGTCAAAACGGGGTGATAGCTGAAGCTATTTGAACCACCCCTCCGCCGGCACTCTGATGATAATCTTGGGCATAGTATTTTATCAAATCACCTCATTCTTTGGGGCACACGTGAGGAACACTAATGCGAACAAGTATGAATGGTCCCCAGGACTATATGCTACTAAAAACTCACTCCCGAGAAATGACTCGAACCCATACTACCAAGAGCACAATGAAACTGGTGTGTACAGGACATCTTATCCACTCAACCATCACAACTGGTCGACAGGAGGTGATAGCCGAAGCTGTTTAAACCATCCACTGCCGGCCCTCTGATAGTAATCTTGGGAAAGTATTTCATCAAATTACCTCATTCTTTGGGGCACACGTGAGACACACAAATGCGAACAAACATGAATGGTACACAGGAATATATGCAAGTGAAAACTCACACCCCAGAAGTAACTCGAACTCATACTGCCAGGAGGACAATGCAACAGGTGTGTACAGGACACCTTATCCACTCGACCATCACGAACGGTCAAAAGGAGGTTATAGCCGAAGCTATTTGACCCCCAAAGGCATTCTGATGGTAATCTTGGGCATAGTATTTTTTCAAATCACTTCATTCTTTGGGGCACATCTGAGGAATGCACTTCATTCTTTGGGGCACATGTGAGGACGCTAAGCCTTGGAAGCATCTCAAGGTAACCTCAAGGTAACACATATGCAAAACAAGCCTGAATGGCCCCCAGGACTATATGCAACTGAAAACTCAAACACCATAAGTGACTCGAACCCATACTGCCAGGAGCACAATGCAACATGGTGTACAGGACACCTTATCCACTCGACTATCACGACCGGTTAAAAGGAGGTGATATCTGAAGCTATTTGAACATCCCCTCTGCCACCACTCTGATGATAATCTTGGGCTTAGTATTTTATCAAATCACCTCATTCTTTGGGGCACACGTGAGACACAAAAAGGGGAACAAGCTTGAATGGTCCCCAGGACTAAATGCGAATGAAAACTCAAATCTAATAAGTAACTCGAACTCATAATGCCAGGAGCACAATGCAACTGTTGTGTACAGGACACCCTATCCACTCAACCATCACGATCGGTCCAAAGGAGGTTATAGCCGTAGCTATTTGAACCCCCCCCCCCCCCCCCCGGCACTCTGATGGTAATCTTGGGCATAATATTTTATCAAATCACCTCATTATTTGAGGCACATGTGAGGAACACAAATGCGAACAAGCCTGAATGGTCCCAAGGACTATATGCAACTAAAAACTCACACCTCAAAAATGACTCTAACCCATACTGCCAGGAGCACAATGAAACTGGTGTGTATTGGACACCTTTTCCACTCGGCCATCACGACCAGTCAAAAGGAGGTGATACCCACAGCTATTTGAACAACCCTCCAATGGCACTCTGATGGGAATCATGGGCATAGTATTTTTTCAAATCACCTCATTCTTTGGGGCACACATGAAGAACACAAATGTTCACAAGACTGAATGGTCCTCAGGACTATATGCAACTGAAAACTCACACCCCAAAAGTAACTCGAACCCATACTGCCAGAAGCACAATGCAACTGGTGTGTACAGGACACCTTATAAAACTCGATTACCACGAACGGTCAAAAGGAGGTGATAGCCGAAGCTATTTGACCCCCCCCCCCCTCGGCCGGCATTCTGATGGTAATCTTAGGCATAGTATTTTTTCAAATAACTTCATTCTTTGGGGCACATGTGAGGAACACATATACAAACAAGCCTGAATGGCCCCAAGGAATATATACAACTGAAAACTCACACACCATAAGTGACTCGAACCCATACTGCCAGGAGCACAATGCAACATGGTGTACAGGACACCTTATCCAGTTGACTCTCACGACCAGTCTAAACGAGGTGATAGCTGAAGCTATTTGAACCACCCCTCCGCCGGCACTCTGATGATAATCTTGGGCATAGTATTTTATCAAATCACCTCATTATTTGAAGCACACGTGAGGAACACAAATGCGAACAAGCCTGAATGGTCCCCAGGACTATATGCAACTGAAAACTGACACCCTAGAAGTGACTCAAACCCATACTGTCAGGAGCACAATGCAACTGGTGTGCAAAGGACACCTTATCCACTCGACCATCACGACAGGTCAAAAGAAGGTGATAGCCGAAGCTGTTTGAACCATCCACTGCCGACACTCTGATGGTAATCTTGGGCATAGTATTTCATCAAATTACCTCATTCTTTGGGGCACACGTTAGAAACACAAATGCAAAGAAGCCTGAATGGTCCACAGGATTATATGCAACTGAAAACTCACACCCCAGAAGTGACTCGAACCCATTGTGACAGGAGCACAATGAAACTGGTGCGTACAGGACACCTTATCCACTTGACCACCACGACCAGTCAAAAGGAGGTACCTGGTTGATACCTGGTTGATACTTGGTTGATGGGGTTCTGGGAGTTCTTCTACTCCCCAAGCCCGTCCCGAGGCCAGGCTCGACTTGTGAGAGTTTGGTCCTCCAGGCTGATACTTGGAGCGGCCCGCAGGGCCACGTACCCACCACAGCCCGGCTGATATGGAACTTCTCTTAGAAAACCGTCCAGTTTTCTCTTGAAGATATCCACGGTTGTTCCGGCAATATTTCTTATAGTCCCTGAAGCTGAAGCTGAAGCTATTTGGTGATAAGTGAAGCTATTTGACCCACCTCTCAGCTGGCACTCTGATGGTAATCTTGGGCTTAGTATTTTATAAAATCACCCTATTATTTGGGGCACACGTGAGGAACACAAATGCAAACATGCCTGAATGGTCCTCAGGATTATATGCAACTGAAAACTCACACCCCAGAAGGGACTCTAACCCATACTCCCAGGACCACAATTAAACTGGTGTGTACAGGACACATTATCCACTCGACCATCACGACCGTTCAAAAGAAGGTGATAGCCAAAGCTATTTGAATAACCCTCCGCTGGCACTCTGATGGTAATCTTGGGCATAGTATTTTATCAAATCACCTCATGCTTTGGGGCACAAGTGAGGAACACAAATGCAAAAAAGTCTGAATGGTCTCCAGGACCATATGCAACTGAAAAATCACACCCCAGAAGTAACTCGAACCCATACTGCCAGGAGCACAATGCAACTGGTGTGTACAGGACACCTTATCCAATCGACCATCACGACCGGTCAAAAGGAGGTGATAGCCGAAGCTATATGGACCCCCCCTTCCTCCAGAAGACACTCTGATGGTAATCTTGGGCTTAGTATTTTATCAAATCACCCTATTCTTTGGGTCACATGTGAGGAACACAAACACAAACAAGCCTGAATGGTCCTCAGGATTATATGAAACTGAAAACTCACACCCCAGAAGGGACTCTAACCCACACTGCCAGGAGCACAATGCAACTGGTGTGTACAGAACACCTTATTCACTCGACCATCACGACCGTTCAAAAGAAGGTGATAGCCAAAGCTATTTGAATAACCCTCCGCTGGCACTCTGACGGTAATCTTGGGCATAGTATTTTTTCAAATCACTTCATTCTTTAGGGCACACGTGAGGAACACAAATGTTTACAAGGCTGAATGGTCCCCAGGACTATATGCAACTGAAAACTCACACCCCAGATGTGACTCTAACCCATACTGCCAGGAGCACAATGCAACATGGTGTACAGGATACCTTATCCACTCGACTATCACGACCGGTCAAAAGGAGGTGATAGCTGAAGCTATTTGAACCACCCCTCCGCCGGCACTCTGATGATAATCTTGGGCATAGTATTTTATCAAATCACCTCATTCTTTGTGGCACACGTGAGACACACAAATGCGAACAAGCATGAGTGGTCCACAGGACTATATGCAAGTGAAAACTCACACCCCAGAAGTAACTCGAACTCATCCTGCCAGGAGCACAATGCAACAGGTGTGTACAGAACACCCTATCCACTCGACCATCACGACCCGTCAAAAGAAGGTGATAGCCGAAGCTATTTGAACCCCCCCCCCCACCCCCCATTGCCACTGATGTTAATCATGGGCATAGTATTTCATCAAATTACCTCATTCTTTGGGGCACACATGAGACACAAAAATTCGAACAAGCATGAATGGTACACAGGACTATATGCAACTGAAAACTCACACCCCAAAATCAACTCGAAACCATACTTCCAGGAGCACAATGTAACAGGCGTGTACAGGACACATTATCCAATCGACCATCACGACCGGTCAAAAGGAGGTGAGAGCCGTAGCTATTTGTACCCCCCCCCCCCCTCTCCGAAGGCACTCTGATGGTAATCTTGGGCATAGTATTTTATCAAATCACCTCATTCTTTGGGGCACACGTGAGGAAAACTAATGCGAACAAGCCTGAATGGTCCCCAGGACTATATGCAACTGAAAACTCACACCCTAGAAGTGACTCGAACCCATACTGACAGGAGCACAATGCAACTGGTGTGCACAGGACACCTTATCCACTTGACCATCACGACCAGTCAAAACGAGGTGATAGCTGAAGCTATTTAACCACCCCTCCGCCGCCACTCTGATGATAATCTTGGGCATACTATTTTATCAAATCACCTCATTATTTGTGGCACACGTGAGGAGCACAAATGCGAACAAGCCTGAATGGTCCCCAGGACAATATGCAACTGAAAACTGACACCCTAGAAGTGACTCAAACCCATACTGCCAGGAGCATAATGCAACTGGTGTGCACAGGACACCTTATCCACTCGACCATCACAACAGGTCAAAAGGAGGTGATAGCCGAAGCTGTTTGAACCATCCACTGCCGACACTCTGATGGTAATCTTGGGCATAGTATTTCATCAAATTACCTCATTCTTTGGGGCACACGTTAGAAACACAAATGCAAAGAAGCCTGAATGGTCCACAGGATTATATGCAACTGAAAACTCACACCCCAGAAGTGACTCGAACCCATTGTGACAGGAGCACAATGAAACTGGTGCGTACAGGACACCTTATCCACTTGACCACCACGACCAGTCAAAAGGAGGTACCTGGTTGATACCTGTTTGATGGGGTTCTGAGAGTTCTTCTACTCCCCAAGCCCGGCCCGAGGCCTAGCTCGACTTGTGAGAGTTTGGTCCTCCAGGCTGATGCTTGGAGCGGCCCGCAGGGCTACGTACCCACTACAGCCCGGCTGATCTTGAACTTCTCTTAGAAAACCGCCCAGTTTCTCTTGAAGATGTCCACGGTTGTTCCGGCAATATTTCTTATAGTCGCTCAAGCTGAAGCTGAAGCTATTTGGTGATAAGTGAAGCTATTTGACCCACCTCTCAGCTGGCACTCTGATGGTAATCTTGGGCATAGTATTTTATTAAATCACCTCATTCTTTGGGGCACCCGTGAAAAACACAAATGCGAATAAGCAAGAATGGTCACCAGGACATAAGAACATAAGAACATAAGAACAAAGGTAACTGCAGAAGGCCTATTGGCCCATACGAGGCAGCTCCTATTCTATAACCACCCAATCCCACTCATATACTTGTCCAACCCGTGCTTGAAACAATCGAGGGACCCCACCTCCACAATGTTACGCGGCAATTGGTTCCACAAATCAACAACCCTGTTACTGAACCAGTATTTACCCAAGTCTTTCCTAAATCTAAACTTATCCAATTTATATCCATTGTTTCGTGTTCTGTCCTGTGTTGATACTTTTAATACCCTATTAATATCCCCCCGGTTATGTCCATTCATCCACTTGTAAACCTCTATCATGTCACCCCTAACTCTTCGCCTTTCCAGTGAATGCAACTTAAGCTTTGTTAATCTTTCTTCATATGAAAGATTTCTAATTTGGGGAATTAACTTAGTCATCCTACGCTGGACACGTTCAAGTGAATTTATATCCATTCTATAATATGGCGACCAAAACTGAACTGCATAATCTAAATGGGGCCTAACTAGAGCAAGATATAGCTTGAGAACCACACCAGGACCATATGCAACTGAAAACTCACACCCCAAAAGTAACTCGAAACCATACTTCCAGGAGCACAATGCAACTGGTGTGCACAGGACACCTTATCCAATCGACCATCACGACCAGTCAAAAGGAGGTGATAGCCGTAGCTATTTGTACCCCCCCCCCTCCGAAGGCACTCTGATGGTAATCTTGGGCATAGTATTTTATCAAATCATCCTATTCTTTGGGGCACATGTGAGGAACACAAATGCAAACAAGCCTGAATGGTCCTCAGGACTATATGCAACTGAAAACTCACACCCCAGAAGGGACTCTAACCCACACTGCCAGGAGCACAATGCAACTGGTGTGTACATGACACCTTATCCACTCGACCATCACAAACGGTCAAATGGAGGTGATAGCCGAAGCTATTTGACCCCCCCACCCCCACCCCGCCGGCACTCTGATGGTAATCTTGGGCATAGTATTTTATCAAATCACCTCATTCTTTGGGGCACACGTGAGGAACACAAATGCAAACAAGCCTGAATGGGCCGCAGGACTATATGCAACGGAAAACTCACAACCCAGAAGTGACTCGAACCCATACTGCCAGGAGCACAATGCAACTGGTGTGCACAGGACACCTTATCCACTTGACCATCACGACCAGTCAAAACGAGGTGATAGCTGAAGCTATTTAACCACCCCTCCGCCGCCACTCTGATGATAATCTTGGGCATACTATTTTATCAAATCACCTCATTATTTGTGGCACACGTGAGGAGCACAAATGCGAACAAGCCTGAATGGTCCCCAGGACTATATGCAACTGAAAACTGACACCCTAGAAGTGACTCAAACCCATACTGCCAGGAGCATAATGCAACTGGTGTGCACAGGACACCTTATCCACTCGACCATCACAACAGGTCAAAAGGAGGTGATAGCCGAAGCTGTTTGAACCATCCACTGCCGACACTCTGATGGTAATCTTGGGCATAGTATTTCATCAAATTACCTCATTCTTTGGGGCACACGTTAGAAACACAAATGCAAAGAAGCCTGAATGGTCCACAGGATTATATGCAACTGAAAACTCACACCCCAGAAGTGACTCGAACCCATTGTGACAGGAGCACAATGAAACTGGTGCGTACAGGACACCTTATCCACTTGACCACCACGACCAGTCAAAAGGAGGTACCTGGTTGATACCTGTTTGATGGGGTTCTGAGAGTTCTTCTACTCCCCAAGCCCGGCCCGAGGCCTAGCTCGACTTGTGAGAGTTTGGTCCTCCAGGCTGATGCTTGGAGCGGCCCGCAGGGCCACGTACCCACCACAGCCCGGCTGATCTTGAACTTCTCTTAGAAAACCGTCCAGTTTCTCTTGAAGATGTCCACGGTTGTTCCGGCAATATTTCTTATAGTCGCTCAAGCTGAAGCTGAAGCTATTTGGTGATAAGTGAAGCTATTTGACCCACCTCTCAGCTGGCACTCTGATGGTAATCTTGGGCATAGTATTTTATTAAATCACCTCATTCTTTGGGGCACCCGTGAGAAACACAAATGCGAATAAGCAAGAATGGTCACCAGGACCATATGCAACTGAAAACTCACACCCCAAAAGTAACTCGAAACCATACTTCCAGGAGCACAATGCAACTGGTGTGCACAGGACACCTTATCCAATCGACCATCACGACCAGTCAAAAGGAGGTGATAGCCGTAGCTCTTTGTACCCCCCCCCCCTCCGAAGGCACTCTGATGGTAATCTTGGGCATAGTATTTTATCAAATCATCCTATTCTTTGGGGCACATGTGAGGAACACAAATGCAAACAAGCCTGAATGGTCCTCAGGACTATATGCAACTGAAAACTCACACCCCAGAAGGGACTCTAACCCACACTGCCAGGAGCACAATGCAACTGGTGTGTACATGACACCTCTTCCACTCGACCATCACAAACGGTCAAATGGAGGTGATAGCCGAAGCTATTTGACCCCCCCACCCCCACCCCGCCGGCACTCTGATGGTAATCTTGGGCATAGTATTTTATCAAATCACCTCATTCTTTGGGGCACACGTGAGGAACACAAATGCAAACAAGCCTGAATGGGCCGCAGGACTATATGCAACGGAAAACTCACAACCCAGAAGTGACTCGAACCCATACTGCCAGGAGCACAATGCAGCTTGTGTGCACGGGACACCTTTTCCACTCGACCATCACCATAGGTCAAAAGAATGTGATATCCAAACCCAGCAAACACAAATTGCATAGAAAACGTTCATCTATCTCTTTTCATAGGTGTAGGAATGACTTGCATTGAGAACGGTGCAGGAGAGCCTTTGAGAAACTTTTAATCCAAACACATAGGTTATATAATAAATATTTTTTCTACAACTATTTTGTTCCTAATGCATTACAAATAGCTTTTACATGTTTAAATATAAATTTTATTGAGTTTTTTGTAAATTTCATTAATAAATTGTGAATGATATTCAATGGCTGAATGAATCCTTCAAAATACATTTAGTTATTCTATGATCAGAAAAAGTAGTTTTCTAAATTGTCTAAAAATCGCTCCTTTAACACAATTTGACTCCTTATGTATTCCACTAAACACTTATATAATGTTTAAATATAATATGTATGTAATATTCCCTAAAATAATACAGCAAGAAAAATATAGAATAAGATAATAATGTTTTGCATAACTTTATCTCCGATTTTACTAATGAATTAAATAAATATTATTAAGTGAACACTGCAAGTTGGTGAGGCAGCGACGGTTGTGATGTGGGTCCCACCAGGCGAGGGCCAGTAGTAGCCAGCTGACCATCACCCGGGTGGTGGGCCAGTGTTTATACCCGCGCGTAGTGACCATCACCCCCTCCCTCCCCTGCTCTACCCCTTCCTTCTATTACCCCTCCCCTCTTCCCCTTCCTCCTCATCTCCCCTTCTCTTACCCCTCCTTTCTTCCCCTTCCTCCTCATCCCCCCCCCCCTTCGCTTACCCCTCCTCCTGCTCTTTACCTTCCTTCTCTTACCCCTCCCCTCTTCCCCTTCCTCCTCATCTCCCCTTCCTCCTCATCTCCCCTTCTCTTGCCCCTCCTCTCTTCCCCTTCCTCCTCTCCCTGCTCTTCACCTTCGTTCTCTTTCCCCTCCCTCTGCTCTTTTCCTTCCTTCTCTTACCCCTCCCCTCTTCCCCTTCCTCCTCATCTCCCCTTCTCTTGCCCCTCCTCTCTTCCCCTTCCTCCTCCCCCTGCTCTTCACCTTCCTTCTCTTACCCCTCCCCTGCTCTTCACCTTCCTTTTCTTACCCCTCCCCTCTTCCCCTTCCTCCTCATCCCCCCCCCCCCTTCTCTTGCCCCTCCTCTCTTCCCCTTCCTCCTCATACCCCCCTTCGTTTACTTCTCCCCCTGCTCTTCACCTTCGTTCTCTTACCCCTCCCTCTGCTCTTCACCTTCCTTCTCTTACCCATCCCCCTGCTCTTCACCTTCCTTCTCTTACCCCTCCCCTCTTCCCCTTCCTCCTCATCCCCCCTTCTCTTGCCCCTCCTCTCTTCCCCTTCCTACTCATCCCACCTTCTCTTACGCCTCCCCCTCCTTTCCCCTTCCTCCTCGTACCCTTCATTTCCCCCTCCTCCTCATCCCCCTTCTCTTACTCCTCCTCCTCTTCCCCCTCCCCCTCTTACCTGTACTACTCCTACCCCTGCTATTCTTCCCCCTCCTCTTCTCCTTCGTTACCTAATTCCCCTTCCCCCCCCCCCCCCCAAGACGTCCTGCTCCTTCCCCCCTTCGCCTTTCCTCTCCCCCTTCTTCCTCCTTCCTCTTAGACCTACTCCTTCCTCCTCGCCCTCTTCCTTCCTCCTCGCCTTCCTCCTTCCCCCTCCTTCCTTCTCGTCCTCCTCCTCCTTCCTTTTCGCCCTCCTCCATACTCCTCTTCCGCCTCCTCCATCTCCTCCTCGCTCTACTCTTCCTCCTTCCTCCTTGCCTTCCTCCTCGCCCTCCTCCTCCTTCCTCCTCGCCCTCCTCCTCCTTCCTCCTCGCCCTCCTCCTCCTTCCTCCTCGCCCTCCTCCTTCCTCCTCGCCCTCATATTCCTTCCTTCTCCCCCTCCTCCTCCTCGCTCTCCTCCTTCCTCTTCGCCCTCCTACTCTGCCTTCTTCCTCCACCTCCTTTCTCCTCGCCCTCCTCCTCCTTCCTCCTTGCCCTCCTCCTTTCTCCTCGCTCTCTTCCTCCTTCCCCTTCGCCCTCCTACTCCTCCTTCCTCCTCGTCCTCCTCCCTCCTCCTCATTCCTCCTTGCTCTCCTCCTCCTCCTTCCTCGACGCCCTCCTGCTCCTCGCCCTCTTCCTTCCTTTTTCGTCTTCCCCCTTCCCCCTCCTTCCTTCTCGTTCTCTTCCTCCTTTCTTCTCGCCCTTCTCCTCCTCCTTCCTTCTCGCCCTCCTTCTCCTTCCTTCTCGACCTCCTCCTTACTCCTCTTCCGCCTCCTCCCTCTCCCTCCTCGCCCTACTCTTCCTCCTTCCTCCTCGCTCTCCTCCTTCTCCTTCCTCCTCGTCTTCCTCCTTCCTTCTCGGCCTCCTCCTTCCTATTCGCCCTCATCCTCCCCCTTCCTCCTTGCTCTCCTCCTCCATCCTCCTCGCCCTCCTCCTTCGTTCTCGCCGTCATCCTCCTTCCTCCTCACCCTCCTCTTCTTTCCTTCTCGCCCTCCTCCCTCCTCCTCACCCTCCTCCTTCCTCTTCGCCCTCCTACTCCTCCTTCCTCCTCCACCTCCTTCCTCCTCGGCCTACTCCTCCTACCTCCTCGCCCTCCTCCTCCTTCCTTCTTGCCCTCCTTCTTTCTCCACCTCCTTCCTCCTCGGCCTACTCCCCCTACCTCCTCCTCCTTCCTCTCCTCCTTCCTTCTTGCCCTCCTTCCTCTCCTCCTTCCTTCTTGCCCTCCTTCTTTCTCCACCTCCTTCCTCCTCGGCCTACTCCTCCTACCTCCTCGCGCTCCTCCTCGACCTCATTCTCTTATCTGGAATTCTTCCTTCTTCCTCCTCGCTCTCCTCCTCCTCCTTCTTCCTCGCCCTCTTCCTCCTTCCTCCTTGCCCTCCTTCTTCCTCCACCTAGTTCCTCCTCGCCCTCCTTCTCCTCCTCCTTCTTCCTTGCCCTCCTTGTTCCTCCACCTCCTTCCTCCTCTCCCTCCTCCTCGACCTATTATTCCTTCCTTCTCGCCCTCTTCCTCACATTCCTCCTTCTTCCTCGCCCTTCCTCCTCCCTCCTCCTCGCTCTCCTCCTCTTTCCTCCTCGCTCGCCTCCTTCTCCTTCCTCTTCGCCCTCCTTTTTCTTCATCCTCCTCGTCCTCCTCCTCCTTCCTCGTCGCCCTCCTGCTCCTCGCTCTCCTTGCCCTCCTTCTTCCTCGACCTCCTACTCTCTCCTCGCCCACTTCCTTCCTCCTCGCCCTCCTCCTCCCCATCATTCCTTCTCGTCCTCCTCCTCCTTCCTTCTCGCCCTCCTCCTTACTCCTCTTCCGCCTCCTCCCTCTCCCTCCTCGCCCTACTCCTCCTCGCTCATCTCCTCCTTCCTCCTCGCTTTCCTCCTCACCCTCCCCCTCCTTCCTCCTCGCCCTCCTCCTTCCTCCTCTTCCTCCCTCTTCGCCCTCCTCCTCCTTTCTCCTTGCTCTCTTCCTTCTTCCTCCTCCTTCCTTCACCATCTCCTCCTCCTTCCTCCTCGATCTCCGCCTCCTTCCTCCTCGACCTCTTCTTAAAAAATGAATAAAAATGATGAATTAACCTTTATTATTGTCTTTTTTTTACTAAATGTTGAAATATACTTTTATATTTCTACATTTATATAAATAACAGCAATATAAAACTACGATTATGAAACATTTAAGGTTGCCACAAGGTTTCAATTTTTTTTTAGGCAACGTTTCGTGCGAAACGTTTCAGAAACTTATTTACATCCACACAAAATTAGGCATCTAATGCGTGAAAACAAACGTTGCTAATACTTTCCAACACTTTCGTTGTGGCAACCTAAAATTGTTTCCTGGGAAGCTATTTGAACCAACCCTCCACCGGCACTCTGATGGTAATCTTGGGCATAGTATTTTATCAAATCAAAACATTCTTTGGGGCACACGTGAGGAACACAAATGCGAATGAGCTTGAATGGTCCCCAGGATTATATGCAACTGAAAAATCACATCCCAGAAGTGACTCGAACCCATACTGCCAGGAGCACAATTCAACTGGTGAGTACAGGACACCTTATCCACTCGACCATCACAACCAGTAAAAAGGAGGTGATAGCTGAAGCTATTTGAACCTAACCCCCCCCCCCCACCCCCCGCTGGCACTCTGTTGTTAATCATGGGCATAGTATTTTATCAAATTACCTCATTCTTTGGGGCACACGTGAGGAACACAAATGCGAACAAACCTGAATGGTCCCTAGGACTATATGCAACTGAAAACTCAATATGTCGTACCTAGTAGCCAGAACGCACTTCTCAGCCTACTATGCAAGGCCCGATTTGCTTAATAAGCCAAGTTTTCATGAATTAATTGTTTTTCTACTACCTAACCTACCTAACCTAACATTTTCTGCCACCTAACCTAACCTAACCTATTAAGATTGGAAGCAAGTCGACGAAGAACTCTGTAGGGTAAGGCAGGTCCTAGTCAACAACGGCTTCTCCAATGGTTTCGTCGAAGACATCATAAGAAGGAAAGTGAAACGCCATGCAACCTCTGAAGAGACAACTAACACAACACCTATACCCCCTATTAGACTATTTTACAGGAACTTCTTTTCCACAGCTCATAAAATGGAGGAAAGGGTCCTGAAAGATATTGTTAATAGAAACGTTATCCCTACAGACAAAAATCAGAGGATAAAACTGACGATTTACTATAAAACCAGAAAAACGGCCAGCCTACTCATGAGAAACTCTCCAGACACAAAGCAGAACGTTTTAAAAGAGACCAACGTCGTCTATGCCTTCAAATGCCCACTTGGGGACTGTAAGCTCCAAAAACCCAGTATATAGGCAAGACAACAACATCTCTTTCTAGGCGTTTAACGATGCATAAGCAACAGGGCTCCATTAAGGAACATATAATCTCTTCCCACAACCAAACCATCGCCAGAGAAATCCTAGTAAACAACACAGAAATCATCGATAGATACAGCGATAGCAGACGGCTTGACGTTTGCGAGGCACTGCACATTAACAAGTCAACACCAGCAATCAACAGCCAATTAATGCACAACTATATTCTACCCACCTCAAGACTCCGCTCCAATATAGAAGCATCAAGAAATATGGACCAATAGGCTTTCTACAATCACTTCCATTTCAATACCCATTGTTTCTTGTTCTGTCTTGTGTTGATGAAATTAATATCCTATTAAATACCACCTCACCCCATCCACCTCACTCAAATGTAGATATAAACAAATCTGAGATATGTAAGTTCTATTCAGTTGTGTATGTGTAAAGTCTTTGAAAATGTAATAAGTTTTACGAAACGCGCTCAAGTGTCGCGTCAGACTAGAAATAAAAATGAATTTTGGAGAATTGATTTTTGAATTACCTCCAACAGTGAAAAGAAATGTACGAAAGATTGAGAAAATTCATGTTAGAATTATTAATCTTACTTTTTCGGTCATATTTAATAATATATGTCTACAGGAAAGACTGCTACCAAAATATACTAATATTAAAGCGCACGACCCAGCAGCAAGGAATCAAGCCTTCACGATAAAATATTGCCAGGATCTGATTCGCAATCAGATATACAAGGCAGAGAATGAAATCAAAGACAACAAAACGCAACTACTTCATGCTACAAACGAGTGGAGAAATAGCAGCATCGACGAAAGTATCCGTACCCGCATTGAACAACACCTCGACATCCTCACAGACCAACATCACCTCAGAACTGAAACAAGGATTATCAAGAAACTAACAACATTATATGGAGGACCTATGGCAATTCCACGACCAAGAGATGGCTTCCTGAACCTTGCAGGAATTAACCTCACTGAGGACCAAGTCACTCTCCTAAATTAGGGCATAAACTGTCACGTTACGTCCAGACCGAGTGAGATGGCCCGGAAAGTAGAGTTGGAAATTCTGTTGGACGACATATTCAACCCCGAGACACAAAAGAAGGTCACTACCAAAGATACATTACAAGCATAACTTATTGCAGAAGGAGGAAAGAATCGAGGCAATTACAGAAGCACCATACTGTCCCCCGAGCTCAAAGCGGCAGCTAAAAGCCTTCGTGAGAACAAGGAGATAGTTGTCAGGAGAGGTGACAAGTCGCCAATATATGTCATTCTTAAAAAAGACGAATATCTGGCGAAAATGAACCTCATACTCTCTGACCAAACTAAGTTCCAAAGGGTAATGAAGGACACTACAGCCGAACTGAAAGCAAAGGTCAACAAATTGATCGAAACTGTGAACGCCAAGAAATCCGGACTCCACCTGCCAAAGATCATTGGGGAATATAAACCTGGATATGCGTATGGAAATGTCAAGACACACAAGCCTGGAAACCCACTTCGGCCAATCATTAGCCAGATACCCACACCCACGTACAGACTGGCGAAGCTTCTCAATGGCCTGCTGACTCCTTATGTTCCTTGCGCCTTCAGCCTGAAGTCTCCAAAGGAATTTGTTGACTTACTGCGATGCACACGGGCCACAGGGATAAGAGCCTCGTTGGACGTAGAATCGCTGTTTACCAACGTACCTGTGGACGAGACAATCGGCATGATAGCCGACAGAGTGTATCGTGATCCAGCCTGTACTCCTCTTGACATACCAGAAAATATTCTGAGGAAACTACTCCAAGCTTGTACTAAAGAGGCACCCTTCTTGAGCCCGGATGGGCACATGTATAAGCAAGTAGATGGGGTCGCCATGGGTTCTCCCCTAGGTGTCCTGTTTGCAAACTTCTACATGGGTACCATCGAGCAAAAAGTCTTAGTCGACATGAACTTGAAACCGGCCATATACTGCAGGTATGTTGACGACATTTTTACACAGGTACCTGATGTCAGACATCTGCAGGAGCTGAAGGAGGCATTTGAGCAGAGTTCCGAGCTGCGTTTCACTTACAAGATGGAAAAGGATGGGAAGCTGCCCTTTCTAGATGTAACAGTCATGGAAAAGAGCGGAGGTTTCCACACTGCAGTCTACACTAAGGAAACGAACATAGAAATGTGTCTAAATGCCAACAGCGACTGCCCAGACAGGTACAAGAGGAGTGTTGTTAACGCATATGTCGACCGTGCTCTCAGCCACAGCTCAGAATGGAAGCAAGTCGACGAAGAACTCTGTAGGGTAAGGTAGGTCCTAGTCAACAACGGCTTCTCCAATGGTTTCGTCGAAGACATCATAAGAAGGAAAGTGAAACGCCATGCAACCTCTGAAGAGACAACTAACACAACACCTATACCCCCTATTAGACTATTTTACAGGAACTTCTTTTCCACAGCTCATAAAACGGAGGAAAGGGTCCTGAAAGATATTGTTAATAGAAACGTTATCCCTACAGACAAAAATCAGAGGATACAACTGACGATTTACTATAAAACCAGAAAAACAGCCAGCCTACTCGTGTTAGAATTATTAATCTTACTTTTTCGGTCATATTTAATAATATATGTCTACAGGAAAGACTGCTACCAAAATATACTAATATATATATATATATATGTCGTACCTAGTAGCCAGAACGCACTTCTCAGCCTACTATGCAAGGCCCAATTTGCCTAATAAGCCAAGTTTTCATGAATTAATTGTTTTTGGCCTACCTAACCTAACCTAACTTTTTCGGCTACCTAACCAAACCTACCCTATAGAGATAGGTTAGGTTAGGTTAGGTAGGGTTGGTTAGGTTCGTTAATTTTAACCTACGTTTAATTTTAATCTACGTTAATTTTAACTCCAATAAAAAAAAATTACCTCATACATAATGAAATGGGTAGCTTTATCATTTCATAAGAAAAAAAATTGAGAAAATATATTAATTCAGGAAAACTTGGCTTATTAGGCAAATCGGGCCTTACATAAGAGGCTGAGAAGTGCATTCTGGCCATTAGGTACGACATATATATATATATATATATATATATATATATATATATATATATATATATATATATATATATATATATATATATATATATATATAAACTCTTCAGACACAAAGCAGAACGCTTTAAAAGAGACCAACGTCGTCTACGCCTTCAAATGCCCACTTGGGGACTGTAAGCTCCAAAAAAAAACAGTATATAGGCAAGACAACAACATCTCTTTCTAGGCGTTTAACGATGCATAAGCAACAGGGCTCCATTAAGGAACATATTATCTCTTCCCACAACCAAACCATCGCCAGAGAAATCCTAGTAAACAACACAGAAATCATCGATAGATACAGCGATAGCAGACGGCTTGACGTTTGCGAGGCACTGCACATTAAGAAGTCAACACCAGCAATCAACAGCCAATTAATGCACAACTATATTCTACCCACCTCAAGACTCCGCTCCAATATAGAAGCATCAAGAAATATGGACCAATAGGCTTTCTACAATCACTTCCATTTCAATACCCATTGTTTCTTGTTCTGTCTTGTGTTGATGAAATTAATACCCTATTAAATACCACCTCACCCCA
Organism: Procambarus clarkii; assembly: GCF_040958095.1. Lineage (NCBI taxonomy): Eukaryota > Metazoa > Arthropoda > Malacostraca > Decapoda > Cambaridae > Procambarus > Procambarus clarkii. The sequence continues at coordinate 23,592,265 of NC_091174.1, forward strand.
TTTACCTCACTCAAATGTAGATATAAACAAATCTGAGATATGTAAGTTCTATTCAGTTGTGTATGTGTAAAGTCTTTGAAAATGCAATAAGTTTTACGAAACGCGCTCAAGTGTCGCGTCAGACTAGAAATAAAAATGAATTTTGGAGAATTGATTTTTGAATTACCTCCAACAGTGAAAAGAAATGTACGAAAGATTGAGAAAATTCGTGTTAGAATTATTAATCTTACTTTTTCGGTCATATTTAATAATATATGTCTACAGAAAAGACTGCTACCAAAATATACTAATATATATATATATATATATCGTACCTAGTAGCCAGAACGCACTTCTCAGCCTACTATGCAAGGCCCAATTTGCCTAATAAGCTAAGTTTTCATGAATTAATTGTTTTTGGCCTACCTAACCTACCTAACCTAACCTAACTTTTTCGGCTACCTAACCGAACTTAGCCTATAGAGATAGGTTAGGTAAGGTTAGGTAGGGTTGGTTAGGTTCGGTCATATATCTACGTTAATATTAATTCCAATAACAAAAAATTGACCTCACACATAATGAAATGGGTAGCTTTATCATTTCATAAGAAAAAAATTAAAGAAAATATATTAATTCAGGAAAACTTGGCTTATTAGGCAAATCGGGCCTTGCATAGTAGGCTCAGAAGTGCGTTCTGGCTACTAGGTACGACATATATATATATATATATATATATATATATATATATATATATATATATATATATATATATATATATATATATATATATATATATATGTAGTAGCCAGAACGCACTTCTCAGCCTACTATGCAAGGCACGATTTGCCTAATAAGCCAAGTTTTCCTGAATTTATATATTTTCTTAAATTTTTTTTATCATGAAATGATAAAGCTTACCATTTCATTATGTATGAGGTCAATTTTTTTTTATTATAGTTAAAATTAACGTAGATATATGACCGAACCTAACCAACCCTACCTAATCTAACCTAACCTATCTATATAGGTTAGGTTAGGCTAGGTAGCCGAAAAAGTTAGGTTAGGTTAGGTTAGGTAGGTTAGGTAGTCGAAAAATCATTAATTCATAAAAACTTGGCCTATTAGGCAAATCGGGCCTTGCATAGTAGGCTGAGAAGTGCGTTCTGACTACTAGGTACGACATATATATATATATATATATATATATATATATATATATATATATATATATATATATATATATATATATATATATATATATGACAATGTCAGACCACGGAGGAAAAATGAAACAGGAAATTTCCTTAAGTACTTTCGTATATTAAATACATCTTCAGAAGGTCATTTTACAGATCGAGTGATGGGTATAAATAGGCAGGAAGGAGTGGTGAAGTAAGGTGAGGTACAATACTTGGACAACGCAGACGGCCCATTGGCCCATCAGATGCACCCAATTGGCACATCCGATGTAGCCCAATGGCCCATCTGATACAGCAGACATACAAGCAAAATATATAGGTAATTAATCACGTGTTTATTTTTCATTCTTAATCACGTGTTTATTTTCGTGATATACACACATATATATATATATATATATATATATATATATATATATATATATATATATATATATATATATATATATATATATATATATGTCGTACCTAGTAGCCAGAATGCACTTCTCGGCCTACTATGCAAGGCCCGATTTGCCTAATAAGCCAAGTTTTCTTGAATTAATATATTTTCTCTATTTTTTTTCTTATGAAATGATAAAGCTACCCATTTCAGTATGTATGAGGCCAATTTCTTTTTCTTGGAGTTAAAATTAACGTTGATATATGACCGAACCTAACCAACCCTACCTAACCTAACCTAACCTATCTTTATAGGTTTGATTAGGTTAGGTAGCCGAAAAAGTTAGGTTAGGTTAGGTTAGGTAGGTTAGGTTGTCGAAAAACAATTAATTCATGAAAAACTTGGCTTATTAGGCAAATTGGGCCTTGCATAGTTGGCTGAGAAGTGCGTTCTGGCTACTAAGTACGACATATATATATATATATATATATATATATATATATATATATATATATATATATATATATATATATATATATATATATATATATATATATATATTTATATATATGACAACGTCAGACCACGGAGGAAAAATGAAACAGGAATTTCCTTAAGTACTTTCGTATATTAAATACATCTTCAGAAGGTCATTTTACAGATTGATTGATTGATTGATAAAGATTAAGCCACCCAAGAGGTGGCACGGGCATGAATAGCCCGTAATTGGTACAATTTTTTTTTCCAGTGTTCTGAGGTTGCATTTAACCATCAAGCTGTTATCGTGGGGGAGGATACTGCTTCACAGTCTTTATGAGGGTGTCCAGCTGCTGGACACCTTTGTTGACCAGGAGAGTGGCTGTGTTGATGGCTTCAGGGTGGCCACTGCATGATTCAGGAACTCTTAAAGCTCTTCTAAGGTCATTGGTTGCTTCACATTCCAGAAGATAGTGAAGTAATGGCTTTTCTGTGACAGTTTGGCAGAAGATGCACTCTCTCTGTCGGGGTTCACCAATCTCCCAGTTGCATCTGTAACCTAGACGTAGTCTATATAGCCTAACTGCTATTTCCCTGTGGATTCCTTTTGGGATATTTAACCTTTCTAATTTGGTTGCCTGAAGATACCATGTTGCAGATGGCGAACCTTCAGCTATTCTCTGGTGCAGGTAGGCTTTGTTGAGATTTGAGAGTTTTTTGGTGATGATGTTTCTTATGTTCTCTAGGCTGGGTTGAATTGTTTTATGTATCACTGGATGACGAGTTGCCAATTTAGCAATTTCATCAGCTTTTTCATTTAACGGGAATCCAATATGGGATGGGATCCAGTTTAAAGTTATGTTGAGGCCTTTGCCTTTAGCGACTGCTCCTTGATACAAAATGGTGGTAATTATTTCCACATTATCTTTCCACTGTTTTTGTCCTAGTATTTGAAGTGCAGCTTTTGAGTCTGTGTGTATGATTGCATTTTGAGTGTTTTGTGCAATCACATATGCGAATGCCTGTTGTATGGCGAACAGCTCAGTTTGGGTTGATGATACTAGTCCTCCCAGTCTCCAATATGCCTGAACGCTGGTCGTGCAAAGAGCAGCGCCAGCACTCTCATTTTCTGTGTCCACCGATCCGTCTGTGAAGATGTGGGTGGCTCCTGCTACTGCTATGCTATACATTTGCTCTTCTATTATGCGCCTTAGGATTGTCGGATCATAGGCAGCCTTTTTCATTGGGAGACTTTCTATTACTATTTTGAAAGTAGGCTCTTCCCACGGCGCGGAAGGAGTCTGTAAATGTAAAAGTAAATGTAGTCTGTTTAGGACTTTTCCTGCTCTTGCAACCCAAGAGTTTCCATTGTTTTGGCCTAGTCCAACCACCAAAGCCTGCCGTACTGGGATTGGATCAGAAGAAATAATTATCTTACTGATAATTGTAGCTGTCCTTTGTGATATTCTTTCTTGTAGAGAGGGCAAACCCGTCTCCAGTCTAAGAGTTTCAAGCCTGGTCCACATGGGGGCTCCCAGTGCAGCTCTCATAGCATTGTTTTGGGCAACTTCAAGCTTTTTCCACTGTTGGTGTGATAGATTTGTGAGTGCAGGTGCGGCATAATCGATCACTGATCTGACTGCCTGTACATAGTATGTGCGAAGGACTTGCAGATTGGCTCCTCCAGAAAGGGAGGTTAGCGACCTGAGGATTGCCGTCCGGGCCGCAGTTCGCTCTCTCAAGTATGTGACCTCAGCATTAAAATTCATGTGTGTGTCCAGGATGATTCCTAGATACTGATAGGTGTCGACCCATTCTATTGGTTGTCCCTGTACTGTGAGTTGGATGTTGGGCTTCGCTATTTTTATGGGCATGGCCTTTGACTTTGAGGGGTTGAGTTTGATCCCAATCTGTTTTGCCTCTTTACTGATGCAGTCTAATCATTTGGGTGCAAGGCGCGCCGCATCCCTTCCTTTTATGATGATGACAAAGTCGTCCGCGTAGTTTAGCAGCCTGCAGTGATGTGGGAGTTTCAACCTCATTATTCTTTCCATTAAACAGTTGAAGAGAAGAGGGCTAAGAATACCTCCTTGTGGTGTACCATTTTCATGTCTTTTGTGCTCAGAGACTGTGCCATGAAGTTTTACTCTTGCTTCTCTGTTTATGAGACAGTTTTTGGTCCAGGAGAGCAGGTTGCCTCTGACCTCTTTGTCAATGAGGCAGCAGAGAATAGCTGGGGCGCTAGCCAGTTCAAAGGCTTTTTCGAGGTCCAGGAATATCAGCATTCCTGGTCTGTCATTCAAGTGGGCTAACAGAGTTGTAATACATTCCACTGTGCCAACCCCTCTTCTATAGGCATACATAACATGATGCAGTTTAGGCATTTTCCACTCCAGTCTGTTGAGTGCCATTCTGTCAGCCGTCTTGGCTGCACAGCTTTGGAGAGAGATGGGCCTGGGATTAGCTGGATCTTTGGGTTTTGGGATCGGCACTATGTCTGCTCTATTCCAAGCAGAAGGTCTAGTTTGAGAAGTCCAGGCTAAATTAATTAACCTTAGGTATGCAGCGTCTCCCTCTGGGCCGAGGTTTCTAATCATTTTATAGGTTATTTTGTCGGCTCCAGGGGATGTATCCTTGGAGTTTTTTTAAGCCCGATTGAGCTCATCCAGTGTGAAGGGGGCATTAGTGTCAGAGACTTCTTCACATGCTGTAAGGATTCTGTGCCACCTTTCTTCCTCTAGTCCGGTCTGTACTGCTAATACATCTGGTGGAAGTTGATTGCTGGCTGCTCTCTCTGCAAACCTGGTTGCCAGTACTTCGGCTTCCTGTTGAGGATCTTTGGGGTGTGGAGCTTTAGGTGTTTTATTCTCTTTGGCCCGGTGAATTTGCTGCCACATCTCCCCGAGGGAGGTGTGTTCATTCATGTGTGAACACCATTCTAGCCACTTTTGTTCTTTTATTTGTCTGGTCTCTCGATGTACATGTTCCTTGACCTCACAAAGTAAGATCCTGTTGCGGTCACTTGGCTGCTTTTTGTATAGCTTTCTTGTTCTATTGAGTCTATGGTTGAGTTCTTTGACACGTTCGCAATAGTGCCAATGATCTTTATGGTGTCCGGTGGACTGTTTTTTCAGTGGGATTGAGTGGTTGGCTGCACTTTGAATCGCTTTGACAAATTCTTGTTCTGCCTGATTAATGTCTTCGGGAAGATCATAGTTTCTTTGCCACTCTGAAATGAGGTATATTTGAAATCGGTGGGTAACAAAGCTTAAGACCAATCGAATCAATATTCTTAAATTCTTCGTCTAAGAATTCTGGACTCACAACACGAAGAGCTCTTAGATACATTGAAGAAAAAATTGACTTTTTTACATTGTATCTATGCCCTGAAAAATAATGAACATAAGATAAATTGTTCGTAGGTTTTCTGTAAACACTAAACTTTAATGAAGAGTTTTCCCTATGAATAAGCAAATCTAAGAATGGCAAACATTTATCAATTTCAGTCTCCATAGTAAATTTTATGGAGGTGACTTGGTCATTAAGTTTGGCTACAAATTCGTCTGTGTTTACATCTGAAGGCCAAATACACAAGATATCATCAACATATCTAAACCAAGGAATGATTCCAGGAGTTATTTTTGAAACAAATTTCTTTTCGAAGAATTCCATGTACAGGTTTGAGAGCAATGGCGATAGAGGAATCCCCATTGCCATTCCAAAAGTCTGTAAATAATACTCATTATTAAAGGTAAATTTACATTCTTTAATGCACAACTTAACAAGACTGACAATAATATCAGCAGAAAGAGGTAAGTCATGGCTCATTAGTTCACGAGCAAGATAATCGAGAATATCATCGACCGGTACCTTTGTGAACAAGGAACAAACGTCAAAACTGATTAACTTTACATCAGGAGTGACAGGAACACTATTCAGTTTGTTAACTAAATCAAGAGAATTTGTCAAATGAGAAGAGGAGATAGTTCCTAACAAAGGGGACAAGATTTTGGAATGGCAATGGGGATTCCTCTATCGCCATTGCTCTCAAACCTGTACATGGAATTCTTCGAAAAGAAATTTGTTTAAAAAATAACTCCTGGAATCATTCCTTGGTTTAGATATGTTGATGATATCTTGTGTATTTGGCCTTCAGATGTAAACACAGACGAATTTGTAGCCAAACTTAATGACCAAGTCACCTCCATAAAATTTACTATGGAGACTGAAATTTATAAATGTTTGCCATTCTTAGATTTGCTTATTCATAGGGAAAACTCTTCATTAAAGTTTAGTGTTTACAGAAAACCTACGAACAATTTATCTTATGTTCATTATTTTTCAGGGCATAGATACAATGTAAAAAAGTCAATTTTTTCTTCAATGTATCTAAGAGCTCTTCGTGTTGTGAGTCCAGAATTCTTAGACGAAGAATTTAAGAATATTGATTCGATTGGTCTTAAGCTTTGTTACCCACTGAATTTTTTGGAAGTTTGTCGTAACAAAGCACGTCGTACATATTATAATAATGTATGCAGTGAAAGGATTCGCCCAAAGAATGTGTTATGTTTACCATATTTCTCTGGGTTTGAGAATATTGTCAAGGCCTTGAAACTTTTTAATATAGATGTAATGTTTAGCTACGAAAACACTGTTGGTAAGCTATTAGTTAGGAACAGCCCTCGTAGTGATAATTGCGTAGTGATAATAATTATTTATAAAATACCTTGTAAGGAATGTAATAAGTTCTATGTCGGGCAAACATCTAAAGATTTGAAATGTAGAATATCGCAACATAAATACTCTGTAAGACATGGCCAATTGTCTAATGCTTTGTTTGTGCATTTGTCAGAAAAAGCTCACCAAATTGATTGGGAGAGTGCTTCTTCAATAACAAATTGTAAAAGCACCTATAACAGAAACATAATTGAATCTGCTTTGATACAGATCACCAAAGAAAGTAATTTGAATATTAGCAGTGGTCTATATAACTTAGATCCATTTCTAATAGATCAGCTAAAGGGCGATTTAAGTAGGATCATTGAAAAACATTTGTCTCACTAATTTATTGTATATATTTACCTCTTTATATTACCTATGTATTATGCTTGTATGTCTGCTGTATCAGATGGGCCATTCGGCTACATCGGATGGGCCAATTGGGTGCATCTGATGGGCCAATGGGTCGTCTGCGTTGTCCAAGTATTGTACCTCACCTTACTTCACCACTCTCTCCTGCCTATTTATACCCATCACTCGATCTGTAAAATGACCTTCTGAAGATGTATTTAATATACGAAAGTACTTAAGGAAATTCCTGTTTCATTTTTCCTCCGTGGTCTGACATTGTCACATTCTTAATCACGTGTTTATTTTCTTGATATACACACACACACACACACATATATATATATATATATATATATATATATATATATATATATATATATATATATATATATATATATATATATATATATATATATATATATATATATATATGTCGTACCTAGTAGCCAGAACTCACTTTTTGGCCTACTATTCAAGGCCCGATTTGCCTAATATATATATATATATATATATATATATATATATATATATATATATATATATATATATATATATATATATATATATATATATATATATATATATATATATATTAGTATATTTTGGTAGCAGTCTTTCCTGTAGACATATATTATTAAATATGACCGAAAAAGTAAGATTAATAATTCTAACACGAATTTTCTCAATCTTTCGTACATTACGCTTCACTGTTGGAGGTAAATCAAAAATCACTTCTCCAAAATTCATTTTTATTTCTAGTCTGACGCGACACGGGCGCGTTTCGTAAAACTTATTACATTTTCAAAGACTTCACAAATACACAACTGATTGGAACTTACGTCTCTCTGATATTATATCTACATTTGAGTGAGGTGGGAAGGGTGATGTGGCATTAACACAAGACAGAACAGGAGGGGATATTAATAGGGTATTAAAAGTATCAACACAAGACAGAACAGAAACAATGGGTATTGAATAGAAGTGTTTGTAGAAAGCCTATTGGTCCATATTTCTTGATGCTTCTATATTGGAGCGGAGTCTTGAGGTGGGTAGAATATAGTTGTGCAATAATTGGCTGTTGATTGCTGGTGTTGACTTCTTGATGTGTAGTGCCTCGCAAACGTCAAGCCGCCTGCTATCGCTGTATCTATCGATGATTTCTGTGTTGTTTACTAGGATTTCTCTGGCGATGGTTTGGTTATGGGAAGAGATTATATGTTCCTTAATGGAGCCCTGTTGCTTATGCATCGTTAAACGCCTAGAAAGAGATGTTGTTGTCTTGCCTATATACTGGGTTTTTTTGGAGCTTACAGTCCCCAAGTGGGCATTTGAAGGCGTAGACGACGTTAGTCTCTTTTAAAGCGTTCTGTTTTGTGTCTGGAGAGTTTCTCATGAGTAGGCTGGCCGTTTTTCTGGTTTTATAGTAAATCGTCAGTTGTATCCTCTGATTTTTGTCTGTAGGGATAACGTTTCTATTAACAATATCTTTCAGGACCCTTTCCTCCTTTTTATGAGCTGTGGAAAAGAAGTTCCTGTAAAATAGTCTAATAGGGGGTATAGGTGTTGTGTTAGTTGTCTCTTCAGAGGTTGCATGGCTTTTCACTTTCCTTCTTATGATGTCTTCGATGAAACCATTGGAGAAGCCGTTATTGACTAGGACCTGCCTTACCTTACAGAGTTCTTCGTCGACTTGCTTCCATTCTGAGCTGTGGCTGAGAGCACGGTCGACGTATGCGTTAACAACACTCCTCTTGTACCTGTCGGGGCAGTCGCTGTTGGCATTTAGGCACATTCCTATGTTTGTTTCCTTAGTGTAGACTGCAGTGTGGAAACCTCCGCCCTTTTCCATGACTGTTACATCTAGAAAAGGCAGCTTCCCATCCTTTTCCGTCTCGTAAGTGAAACGCAGCACGGAACTCTGCTCAAATACCTCCTTCAGCTCCTGCAGATGTCTGACATCAGGTATCTGTGTAAAAATGTCGTCAACATACCTGCAGTATATGGCCGGTTTCAAGTTCATGTCGACTAAGACTTTTTGCTCGATGGTACCCATGTAGAAGTTTGCAAACAGGACACCTAGGGGAGAACCCATGGCGACCCCATCTACTTGCTTATACATGTGCCCATCCGGGCTCAAGAAGGGTGCCTCTTTAGTACAAGCTTGGAGTAGTTTCCTCAGAATACTTTCTGGCATGTCAAGAGGAGTACAGGCTGGATCACGATACACTCTGTCGGCTATCATTCCGATTGTCTCGTCCACAGGTACGTTGGTAAACAGCGATTCTACGTCCAACGAGGCTCTTATCCCTGTGGCCCGTGTGCCCCGCAGTAAGTCCACAATTTCCTTTGGAGACTTCAGGCTGAAGGCGCAAATAACATAAGGAGTCAGCAGGCCGTTGAGTCGCTTCGCCAGTCTGTACGTGGGTGTGGGTATCTGGCTAATGATTGGCCGAAGTGGGTTTCCAGGCTTGTGCGTCTTGACATTTCCATACGCATATCCAGGTTTATATTCCCCAATGATCTTTGGCAGGTGGAGTCCGGATTTCTTGGCGTTCACAGTTTCGATCAGTTTGTTGACCTTTGCTTTTAATTCGGCTGTAGTGTCCTTCGTTACCCTTTGGAACTTAGTTTGGTCAGAGAGTATGATGTTCATTTTCGCCAGATATTCGTCTTTTTTAAGAATGACATATATTGGCGACTTGTCACCTCTCCTGACAACTATCTCCTTGTTCTCACGAAGGCTTTTAGCTGCCGCTTTAAGCTCGGGGGACAGTATGGTGCTTCTGTAGTTGCCTCGATTCTTTCCTCCTTCTGCAATAAGTTCTGCTTGTAAGGTATCTTTGGTAGTGACCTTCTTTTGTGTCTCGAGGTCGAATATGTCGTCCAACAGAATTTCCAACTCTACTTTCCGGGCCATTTCACTCGGTCTGGACATAACATGACAGTTTATGCCCAGATTTAGGAGAGTGACTTGGTCCTCAGTGAGGTTAATTCCTGCAAGGTTCAGGAAGCCATCTCTTGGTCGTGGAATTGCCATAGGTCCTCCATATAATGTTGTTAGTTTCTTGATAATCCTTGTTTCAGTTCTGAGGTGATGTTGGTCTGTGAGGATGTCGAGGTGTTGTTCAATGCGGGTACGGATACTATGGTCGATGTTGCTATTTCTCCACTCGTTTGTAGCATGAAGTAGTTGCGTTTTGTTGTCTTTGATTTCATTCTCTGCCTTGTATATCTGATCACGAATCAGATCCTGGCGATATTTTATCGTGAAGGCTTGATTCCTTGCTGCTGGGTCGTGCACTTTAATATTAGTATATTTTGGTAGCAGTCTTTCCTGTAGACATATATTATTAAATATGACCGAAAAAGTAAGATTAATAATTCTAACACGAATTTTCTCAATCTTTCGTACATTACGCTTCACTGTTGGAGGTAAATCAAAAATCACTTCTCCAAAATTCATTTTTATTTCTAGTCTGACGCGACACGGGCGCGTTTCGTAAAACTTATTACATTTTCAAAGACTTCACAAATACACAACTGATTGGAACTTACGTCTCTCTGATATTATATCTACATTTGAGTGAGGTGGGAAGGGTGATGTGGCATTAACACAAGACAGAACAGGAGGGGATATTAATAGGGTATTAAAAGTATCAACACAAGACAGAACAGAAACAATGGGTATTGAATAGAAGTGTTTGTAGAAAGCCTATTGGTCCATATTTCTTGATGCTTCTATATTGGAGTGGAGTCTTGAGGTGGGTAGAATATAGTTGTGCAATAATTGGCTGTTGATTGCTGGTGTTGACTTCTTGATGTGTAGTGCCTCGCAAACGTCAAGCCGCCTGCTATCGCTGTATCTATCGATGATTTCTGTGTTGTTTACTAGGATTTCTCTGGCGATGGTTTGGTTATGGGAAGAGATTATATGTTCCTTAATGGAGCCCTGTTGCTTATGCATCGTTAAACGCCTAGAAAGAGATGTTGTTGTCTTGCCTATATACTGGGTTTTTTGGAGCTTACAGTCCCCAAGTGGGCATTTGAAGGCATAGACGACGTTAGTCTCTTTTAAAGCGTTCTGTTTTGTGTCTGGAGAGTTTCTCATGAGTAGGCTGGCCGTTTTTCTGGTTTTATAGTAAATCGTCAGTTGTATCCTCTGATTTTTGTCTGTAGGGATAACGTTTCTATTAACAATATCTTTCAGGACCCTTTCCTCCGTTTTATGAGCTGTGGAAAAGAAGTTCCTGTAAAATAGTCTAATAGGGGGTATAGGTGTTGTGTTAGTTGTCTCTTCAGAGGTTGCATGGCTTTTCACTTTCCTTCTTATGATGTCTTCGACGCTTTAAAAAATCTACACGCTTTAAAAGAGACTAACGTCGTCTATGCCTTCAAATGCCCACTTGGGGACTGTAAGCTCCAAAAAACCCAGTATATAGGCAAGACAACAACATCTCTTTCTAGGCGTTTAACGATGCATAAGCAACAGGGCTCCATTAAGGAACATATAATCTCTTCCCATAACCAAACCATCGCCAGAGAAATCCTAGTAAACAACACAGAAATCATCGATAGATACAGCGATAGCAGGCGGCTTGACGTTTGCGAGGCACTACACATCAAGAAGTCAACACCAGCAATCAACAGCCAATTATTGCACAACTATATTCTACCCACCTCAAGACTCCGCTCCAATATAGAAGCATCAAGAAATATGGACCAATAGGCTTTCTACAAACACTTCTATTCAATACCCATTGTTTCTGTTCTGTCTTGTGTTGATACTTTTAATACCCTATTAATATCCCCTCCTGTTCTGTCTTGTGTTAATGCCACATCACCCTTCCCACCTCACTCAAATGTAGATATAATATATATATATATATATATATATATATATATATATATATATATATATATATATATATATATATATATATATATATATATATATATATATACTAGGTGTGTCGTACCTAGTACCCAGAACGCACTTCTCAGCCTACTATGCAAGGCCCGATTTGCCTAATAAGCCAAGTTTTCATGAATTAATTGTTTTTCGACTACCTAACCTAACCTAACTTAACCTATTAGGATAGGATAGGTTAGGTAGGGTTGGTTAGGTTCGGTCATATATCTACGTTAATTTTAACAAAAATAAAAAATTGATGGCATACATAATGAAATGGGTAGCTTTATCATTTCATAAGAAAAAGATTAGAGAAAATATATTAATTCAGGAAAACTTGGCTTATTAGGCAAATCGGGCCTTGCATAGTAGGCTGAGAAGTGCGTTCTGGCTACTAGGTACATATATATATATATATATATATATATATATATATATATATATATATATATATATATATATATATATATATATATATATATATATATATATATATATATATATATATATATATATATATATACATATATATATATATATATATATATATATATATATATATATATATATATATATATATATATATATATATATATATATATATACTAGGTGTGTCGTACCTAGTACCCAGAACGCACTTCTCAGCCTACTATGTACCTAGTAATATATATATATATATATATATATATATATATATATATATATATATATATATATATATATATATATATATATATATATATATATATATATATATATATATTTCATTGAATATGACCGCATATTCTGTATTTATTATGTTCTGGTTTAGGGCTTCTATCCCTCTAACTATTTTCTTAGCATCAGGGCTTAATTGAAATAGGAGTTCTACAAAACTCATTTTCGTACTTTTAAGGTGAAGAAAAGAAGTGATTTACTATAGAGTGTATTACACTTATTTGTATAATTTGTACAACGTTTCGAACCTCCATGATTCATTCTCAAGTGAACAGATCTTACAATACTAGTTGATTTTATACCCGCACTGGGTCAGGTGATAATACAATAAAGGTGAAAACATGGGGGGATACATAAGGGATAAATGTGAGGTGAAACATAGGGGTAACTGCAGAAGGCTTATTGGCCCATACGAGGCAGCTCCTATCTAAACACAAAGATTAATCTAGTGTAATTGGCCTATTATGTTGGACATTGTCTTCTGTGTTGGCATCGATATGTTCTTGTCTTGTCCTTACTCTCATGGTGGGTAGAGTAAATAGTTCCGTGATTTGGGTGTTCATGGTAGGTCGCTCTATTCTTATGTGAATTGCCTCAAGAATTTGTAATCTTCTTGCATCTTGGGTTTTGTCTATTATGCAGGTATTCTTGTTCAACATTTCTCTTGTTGGAGTAATGTCATGGGCTTGCCTCATGTGATTCCTAGGGGCACCGGATTGAAGATGGCCTGTCAAACGCCTCGTCAGCTTGGTCGACGTCATACCTATGTACTTACATTGAAGGTTACATCCTTCGTGGGGGCAAGTGTACATGTATACAACGCTTGAGTGCTGTAGAGGGTTCTCCGTCGGCTTCGGGCTGTTTTTGATAA
>NC_091174.1:23610868-23768368 GCF_040958095.1 Procambarus clarkii
GCACACTGTCGGTGGGAGCGATCACTTGGGCTCCTGGCAATATGGTTCGCACTGCATCTATGGTTGGTTGGCTAGATGAGATGATTTCACACTTTAATGGGTTTAGGGTGAGTCCTAACTCCTCTCCCTTAGATTTCACCAGCTGTAGATCTTCTAGCAGGGACTCCTGTGTCCCTGCCAGGGTGCCATCGTCCAGGAACCAGATGTTGAGTTCGCTGGTCAACCTGCTTGTGACCTCTTTAACAGCCGTGCAAAAAAGAAAAGGGGCAAGTGAGTCTCCCTGCTGGACACCTTCTGCAGAAACAACTTCATGTTCCCCAAACAGCAGCGTCGATTCCCTACTGTACCCTGCTGAGACGAAGGGGAGTAGAGAAGGAAAGCTTGTTCGAACTGCTTCCAGTACCACATCCCTTTTTACCTGGTTGAAGGCATTTTTAAAGTCCAATTTAATTAATGCCTTATTTTCTGGGAGGTGCTTGATATAGGCTCGTGCTGCATGAGCTGCTGCTTCACAGCCATGGGGGACACCAAAACCTAGTTGATGGGGTCGAAGCATCGTCGCAGCGTCTATGCTAATTTTTCTGACAGCTGCCCTAGCAGCAAGGCGCCGAAGTGTGTTACCCACGGCAATGGGTCTGACTCCACCATCTTTCTTCTTGAGGGCACAAAGGGATGCTCCAAAGAAAAATGGTTTAATTGTATCTGGGATCAACCCAGAGAGGCAGTCGTTGACAAACTTCGTGACCTCTGACAATAGTGTCTCGGCAACTTCTCCGAGAACTGGGTTTACCATCTCCTTGAGGTGCTGAGGTCTTACTCCAGTGTATCCCCCTACCGAGCCTGGCGGAAATGACATGATGGCTTTGTATACCTCTGACGCTTGGAGGAATAGAGGTCCCATGTCTGGGACATTTGTGTCCTGAGCAGTGGGTTCCCATGGTACTCTAGGAGGGTGCTTCTCTCTCAGCGAGTTGGCGGTAGCGGTATTTCTAGGGGCGATTGTGTCTTCGCTGGTAAGTAACCTAATTGCCTGTACTGTGTTGCCCTCTTCAATTTTTTTGGTCACTTGTGTTCCTAGTTTAAAATTGTCATTGGAACTCTTGGGTCTGCCACGACGGTTTTTGCGTTGAGGAGGGATGGGGATCAAGTTGTCAGCTCTGAGGAAATTATTTATTGCCCTAGTGACTGATGAAGCTAGCGACTTGCCTCCTCTTGCAGGTACGCCTAAGCAAATATTGCCAAACGTATATATGCCAGATGTATATATATATATATATATATATATATATATATATATATATATATATATATATATATATATATATATATATATATATATATATATATATATATATATATATATATATATATATATATATAGATGTCGTACCTAGTAGCCAGAACGCACTTCTCAGCCTACTATGCAAGGCCCGATTTGCCTAATAAGCCAAGTTTTCCTGAATTATTATATATTCTCTATTTTTTTCTTATGAAATTATAAAGTTACCCATTTCATTATGTATGAGGTCAATTTTTTTTTATTGGAGTTAAAATTAACATAGATATATGACCGAACCTAACCAACCCTACCTAACTTAACCTAACCTATCTACATAGGTTAGGTTACGTTAGGTTGCCGAAAAAGTTAGGTTAGGTTAGGTAAGGTAGGTTAGGTAGTCGAAAAACAATTAATTCAAGAAAACTTGGCTAATCAGGCAAATCGGGGCTTGCATAGTAGGCTGAGAAGTGCGTTCTGGCTACTAGGTACGACATATATATATATATATATATATATATATATATATATATATATATATATATATATATATATATATAAATATATATATATATATATATATATATATATATATATATATATATATATATATATATATATATATATATATATATATATATATATATATATATGTCGTACCTAGTAGCCAGAACGCACTTCTCAGCCTACTATATATATATCTCAGACTGTATATATATATATATATATATATATATATATATATATATATATATATATATATATATATATATATATATATATATATATATATATATATATATATATATATGAGTCATCAGTCCTGCCACCTCTCCATACCACCAAGGGCCTGACATGGCCTGGTACGACTCAGAGGCAAGCCAGGCGCCTCTGATAACAGGTAGTTTGCCCTCACAAACAATCAGTTAGCCGCCTTCAACTGGCGGTGGTGCAGCTCAACACAAAGGCACCGCCAGCCACAAGGAGCAGTTTGCTAGTTGACCAGATGTCCACCTCGTGTTGACACTGGAGTAGTCATCACCACTGGACTATATTAAGGGCGCTGCGTCCCTGAAGAGTGACAGGGCACCGCTCCTGTGCCAGGTACGTCCACTACGGGCTCAACATATATATATATATATATATATATAATATATATATATATATATATATATATATATATATATATATATATATATATATATATATATATATATATATATATATATATATATATATATATATATATATATATTAGTATATTTTGGTAGCAGTCTTTCCTGTAGACATATATTATTAAATATGGCCAAAAAAGTAAGATTAATAATTCTAACACGAATTTTCTCAATCTTTCGCACATTTCTTTTCACTGTTGGAGGTAATTCAAAAATCAATTCTCCAAAATTCATTTTTATTTCTAGTCTGACGCGACACGAGCGCGTTTCGTAAAACTTATTACATTTTCAAAGTCTTTAGTTTACAAATACACAACTGAATAGAACTTACACATCTCCGATTTTTGTTTATATCTACATTTGAGTGAGGTGGATGGGGTGAGGTAGCATTAATAGGGTATTAATTTCATCAACACAAGACAGAACAAGAGGTGGCATTAATAGGGTATTAATTTCATCAACACAAGACAGAACACGAAACAATGGGTATTGAAATGGAAGTGACTGTAGAAAGCCAATTGGTCCATATTTCTTGATGCTTCTATATTGGAGCGGAGTCTTGAGGTGGGTAGAATATAGTTGTGCATTAATTGGCTGTTGATTGCTGGTGTCGACTTCTTAATGTGTAGTGCCTCGCAAACGTCAAGCTGCCTGCTATCGCTGTATCTATCGATGATTTCTGTGTTGTTTACTAGGATTTCTCTGGCGATGGTTTGGTTGTGGGAAGAGATTATATGTTCCTTAATGGAGCCCTGTTGTTTATGCATCGTTAAACGCCTAGAAAGAGATGTTGTTGTCTTGCCTATATACTGGGTTTTTTGGAGCTTACAGTCCCCAAGTGGGCATTTGAAGGCATAGACGACGTTGGTCTCTTTTAAAGCGTTCTGCTTTGTGTCTGGAGAGTTTCTCATGAGTAGGCTGGCCGTTTTTCTGGTTTTATAGTAAATCGTCAGTTGTATCCTCTGATTTTTGTCTGTAGGGATAACGTTTCTATTAACAATATCTTTCAGGACCCTTTCCTTTGTTTTATGAGCTGTGGAAAAGAAGTTCCTGTAAAATAGTCTAATAGGGGGTATAGGTGTTGTGTTAGTTGTCTCGTCAGAGGTTGCATGGCGTTTCACTTTCCTTTTTATGATGTCTTCGACGAAACCATTGGAGAAGCCGTTGTTGACTAGGACCTGCCTTACCCTACAGAGTTCTTCGTCGACTTGCTTCCATTCTGAGCTGTGGCTTAGAGCACGGTCGACATATGCGTTAACAACACTCCTCTTGTACCTGTCTGGGCAGTCGCTGTTGGCATTTAGGCACATTCCTATGTTCGTTTCCTTAGTGTAGACTGCAGTGTGGAAACCTCAGCTCTTTTCCATGACTGTTACATCTAGAAAGGGCAGCTTCCCATCCTTTTCCATCTCGTAAGTGAAACGCAGCACGGAACTCTGCTCAAATGCCTCCTTCAGCTCCTGCAGATGTCTGACATCAGGTACCTGTGTAAAAATGTCGTCAACATACCTGCAGTATATGGCCGGTTTCAAGTTCATGTCGACCAAGACTTTTTGCTCAATGGTACCCATGTAGAAGTTTGCAAACAGGACAGATATAAACAGATTTATGTAGATATAAACAAAAATCGGAGACGTGTAAGTTCTATTCAGTTGTGTATTTGTAAACTAAAGTCTTTGAAAATGTAATAAGTTATACGAAACGCGCTCGTGTCGCGTCAGACTAGAAATAAAAATGAATTTTGGAGAATTGATTTTTGAATTACCTCCAACAGTGAAAAGAAATGTACGAAAGATTGAGAAAATTCGTGTTAGAATTATTAATCTTACTTTTTCGGTCATATTTAATAATATATATATATATATATATATATATATATATATATATATATATATATATATATATATATATATATATATATATATATATATATATATATATATATATATATATATATATATATATTGGTGTATACTGGCAGCAGGTTTTCTTTCAAACATGTTTCATTGAATATGACCGCATATTCTGTATTTATTATTTTCTGGTTTAGGGCTTCTATCCCTCTAACTATTTTCTTAGCATCAGGGCTTAATTGGAATAGGAGTTCTCCAAAACTCATTTTCGTACTTTTGAGGTGAAGAAAAGAAGTGATTTACTATAGAGTGTATTACACTTATTTGTATAATTTGCACGACGTTTCGAACCTCCATGGTTCATTCTCAAGTGAACAGATCTTACAATACTAGTTGGTTTTATACCCGCATTAGGTCAGGTGATAATACAATGAAGGTGAAAAACGTGGGGGGATACATAAGGGATAAACATAGGGGCTGCAGAAGGCTTATTGGCCCATACGAGGCATCTCCTATCTAAACACAAAGATTAATCCAGTGTAATTGGCCTGTTATGTTGGACATTGTCTTCTGTGTTGGCATCGATATGTTCTTGTCTTGTCCTTACTCTCATGGTGGGTAGAGTAAATAGTTCCGTGATTTGGGTGTTCATGGTAGGTCGCTCTATTCTTATGTGAATTGCCTCAAGAATTTGTAATCTTCTTGAATCTTGGGTTTTGTCTATTATGCAAGTATTCTTGTTCAACATTTCTCTTGTTAGAGTAATGTCATGGGCTTGTCTCATGTGATTCCTAGGGGCACCAGATTGAAGATGGCATGTCAAACGCCTCGTCAGCTTGGTCGACGTCATACCTATGTACTTACATTGAAGGTTACATCCTTCGTGGGGGTAAGTGTACATGTATACAACGCTTGACTGCTGTAGAGGGTTCTCCGTCGGCTTCGGGCTGTTTTTGATAAGGAGTTCGGAAGTCTTCTTGGTTTTGTAGAATATTATCAGGTTTATGTTTTGGTTAGGAGTAGTGCTTTTTACTCCTTTATGGATTATTTCTTTCATTATTCTTTCCTCTTTTATATGTTCACTGTGCATGGTTGATTTGTAATATAATTTTATTGGGGGTGTTGTGGTTTCTGTTCTAGGTAACCTAGAACAGAAACCACAACACCCCCAATAAAATTATATTACAAATCAAATTAATACCCTATTAATACCACCTCTTGTTCTGTCTTGTGTTGAAGAAATTAATACCCTATTAATGCCACATCTTGTTCTGTCTTGTGTTAATGCCACATCACCCCTTCCACCTCACTCAAATGTAGATATAAAATCGGAGATGCGTAAGTTCTATTCAGTTGTGTATTTGTGAACTAAAGTCTTTGAAAATGTAATAAGTTTTACGAAACGCGCTCGTGTCGCGTCAGACTAGAAATAAAAATGAATTTTGGAGAATTGATTTTTTATTTACCTCCAACAGTGAAAAGAAATGTACGAAAGATTGAGAAAATTCGTGTTAGAATTATTAATCTTACTTTTTCAGTCATATTTAATAATATATATATATATATATATATATATATATATATATATATATATATATATATATATATATATATATATATATATATATATGTATATATGTATATATGTATATATATATATATATATATATATATATATATATATATATATATATATATATATATATATATATATATATATATATATATATATATATATATATATATATTGTGACTGTGTTCTCCCCCTTATATTTCTCCCACGCCTGCAGTAAGAGTCATGTCCACTTTACCCAAGCGTTCTCTACGTCGCAGGCATCAAGTTGATATATGTGGGAGAGTGGAGTGTTCTCGAAGTGCCGAGAAATTTGTAAAACAATAGTATTTTGGCCTGTGGTTTAGGCCCTTTAGGAAGCCAAGATGGCGCTGGCTCTCCTGTTTCCCCGCCAAAACTGTGTGACGTCAGTGACACCGGATTGGTCACCGACAGCAATGTGGCACAGGGAGCCAATGAAAACCTCCCGTGGCGAATGTGACGTCACGATGGAAGGGGGGTCCGGTCAGCGCGCCGCGTTGGCGCCATCAGTCCGACACGACACGTCAAGGAGGTTGGACGTGCGAAGATTGGTCCTGTCAGTTTGACAGTTGTTTCCCGCTCCCGTGGATTTTACGCGTCACCTGAAGTCTGCCAGTACTCTGTGAGGTCTTCCTTCGTTCATGTGTTGAACCAGAGAGGGAATCGACGGTTATTGAGCAACGAGTGCTCCAGGACAGGTACTGTGCAAGAAGAAGTGAAGTCTGTGCTGTGACGTATGCGACGTCTGAGGCAGTTGACCAGTTCGTGACGGCGTGGTGGCTGAACAGAGCCACTGGGTAGCAGAGGAAGAAGAGAACTATTTGGGAATCCAAACGATTGCAGCCGAGACGTAGGCGGGCAGCCGTAGCTGGGAGAAGTCGACGGCCGGGAGACCGACTCCAACCCTACAAGAAGTCGAGGAGGAGCACGGACCTGCTGGGAGAAGGCACGGAGACGACGCGCTTACGGTGGGACATTGATTGAGTTCCTGGAGGACACTACAGTATGTGTGTGGGGGCGTTCCCGACACGAGGCAGGAGCCAGGACCAGGAGCTACAACTCAACTCTCATCGGAGGATAGGTGGAAGTAGGTGGTTCTAGTTTCCCTCCCAATTCCCCTTTAGTCAGCTATATTATCTAGCCTGAGGATTTTGTATGTCGTGAGCAAGGCTCACCTATGTCACAGTAAGGCACCAGTGTGCAGAGTAGTACTATCAAGAGTACTCACGATACATATATATATTATTATTGGTGTGTACAGGCACCTGGATTAATTGATGAATTTACCATGTTGAGAATGTCTTTCATGAGACTTTAATGTAATCATATCGTGTTAGAATATATATAATATTATGCCAGTATTTGGAAGTTAGGCTATGTGCCCAGTAACTATGTTATTACCATTTATTGATGTCTGATTTATCTATATATTATATATGTCTATGTTCGTGCATTGAATAATCATTCGTGTGTGCAGTGATTAATTGTGTTATCGCCCACGGAAGGAAATACTGAGAACTACAGTGTGAATACTTCATAGTTATCATTTAAACGAAGGGCAGTGTGTAATACCATGACAGTGAATTATTGTCACATTTAATATAAAATATTTGTTTGAGCCCAAGATCCGTGTAGCGAAGTAATACGTGCTATTGTCGCAAATATCGAGTGTTCGAACTTCTAGTGATCTTTGAGAACTTAAAGAAACAGAGCGCGTGACGCCAGAGAAACAAGCAATAAACATTCGCGCGTGACGCCAGAGAAACAAGCAATAAACATTCGCGCGGGGGAAGGCGCCCAGCTGATTTTGACAGTGACGAGAGGGGGAGTGTTGCCGACTTAGTGAGTGTATATTATACGTGGGAACGAACGACTCCCGCCTGAATCAGCTGATTGTTTATTGATATAACCTTGTGATGCCTTTAAATGAGTTTTAAGTAAAATACAAAATACATTTGTGTTTATATCATCCCCTCCATTTATCTTGTGGCTATATATACCTGAAAGCAGAAAGTGATAGAAGTAAATACCTGCCTGATATCCTGATCTATTGAGTGCGTCCTTGCCACGGATACCACAACTCAACAAGTCCACTGACGTGTTACTGGACACCGAAAACACCAGTTGGCGACCTTGTGGTTAATAGTAGAGCTCTATTGTTGGGCGGGCACATAACAGTTAAGTGAACGAGTTGTGTTCCCACTCCTTCTCAATCAGAGGCCGGTTGGGATTGACTGGGATACTCTCCTGGCGTACAGTGGCGCCGCGAGGATAGAGTGAAGACCCGCAGGGCTACAGTGAGTGACCTTGAGCATACGGTTGCTCACCCGAGAATAACGAAACCCCAACAATAAATATATATATATATATATATATATATATATATATATATATATATATATATATATATATATATATATATATATATATATATATATGTCGTACCTAGTAGCCAGAACTCACTTCTCAACCTACTATGCAAGGCCCGATTTGCCTAATAAGCCAAGTTTTCATGAATTAATATATTTTCTCAATTTTTTTTCTTATGAAATGATAAAGCTACCCATTTCATTATGTATGAGGTCAATTTTTTTTTATTGGAGTTAAAATTAACGTAGATATATGACCGAACCTAACCAACCCTACCTAACCTAACCTAACCTATCTTTATAGGTTAGGATAGGTTAGGTGGCCGAAAAAGTTAGGTTAGGTTAGGTTAGGTAGTCAAAAAACAATTAATTCATGAAAACTTGGCTTATTAGGCAAATCGGGCCTTGCATATTAGGCTGAGAAGTGCGTTCTGGCTACTAGGTACGACATATATATATATATATATATATATATATATATATATATATATATATATATATATATATATATATATATATATATATATATATATATATATATATATATATATATATTATTATATATATATATATTATATATATATATATATATATATATATATATATATATATATATATATATATATATATATATATATATATATTATTAAATATGACCGAAAAAGTAAGATTAATAATTCTAACACGAATTTTCTCAATCTTTCGTACATTACGCTTCACTGTTGGAGGTAAATCAAAAATCAATTCTCCAAAATTAATTTTTATTTCTAGTCTGACGCGACACGGGCGCGTTTCGTAAAACTTATTACATTTTCAAAGACTTTAGTTCACAAATACACAACTGAATAGAACTTACGTATCTCCGATTTTATATCTACATTTGAGTGAGGTGGAAGGGGTGATGTGGCATTAACACAAGACAGAACAAAACGTGGTATTAATAGAGTATTAATTTCATCAACACAAGACAGAACAAGAGTATTAGGATATTGAATAGAAGTGTTTGTAGAAACCCTATTGGTCCATATTTCTTGATGCGGAGCGGAGTCTTGAGGTGGGTAGAATATAGTTGTGCAATAATTGGCTGTTGATTGCTGGTGTTGACTTCTTGATGTGTAGTGCCTCGCAAACGTCAAGCCGCCTGCTATCGCTGTATCTATCGATGATTTCTGTGTTGTTTACTAGGATTTCTCTGGCGATGGTTTGGTTGTGGGAAGAGATTATATGTTCCTTAATGGAGCCCTGTTGCTTATGCATCGTTAAACGCCTAGAAAGAGATGTTGTTTTCTTGCCAACACGGCAAGACAACAGCCAATTCTCAGCCAATTATTGCACAACTATACCCACCTCAAGACTCCGCTCCAATATAGAAGCATCAAGAAATATGGACCAATAGGGTTTCTACAAACACTTCTATTCAATATCCATTGTTTCGTGTTCTGTCTTGTGTTGATGAAATTAATACCCTATTAATACTCTTGTTCTGTCTTGTGTTGATGAAATTAATACCCTATTAATACCACATTTTGTTCTGTCTTGCGTTAATGCCACATCACCCCTTCCACCTCACTCAAATGTAGATATAAAATCGGAGATACGTAAGTTCTATTCAGTTGTGTATTTGTGAACTAAAGTCTTTGAAAATGTAATAAGTTTTACGAAACGCGCCCGTGTCGCGTCAGACTAGAAATAAAAATGAATTTTGGAGAATTGATTTTTGATTTACCTCCAACAGTGAAGCGTAATGTACGAAAGATTGAGAAAATTCGTGTTAGAATTATTAATCTTACTTTTTCGGTCATATATATATATATATATATGCAATTGACGATCACAAAACACTGATCATTTTATGCGGAAAATCCACAGAGATTTGTGGTCTGGTGTTGACAAAGGCTTTAACAAAGCCGAAACGTTCACCTCATTTCATATTTCTCTGTGGATTTTCCGCATATATATATATATATATATATATATATATATATATATATATATGCGAACAAGCCAGAATGGTCCCCTGGACAATATGCAACTGAAAACTCACACCCCAGAAGTGACTCGAACCCATACTCCCAGAAGCAACGCAACTGGTATGTACAAGACGCCTTAATCCACTTGACCATCACGACCGGACTAATGAGGTGATAGCCGAGGCTATTTGAACCACCCCACCGCCGGCACTCGGATAGTTATCTTGGGCATAGCATTTTACCAAATCACCTCATTCTTAGGGGCACACGTGAGGAACACAAATGCGAACAAGCCAGAATGGTCCCCTGGACAATATGCAACTGAAAACTCACACCCCAGAAGTGACTCGAACCCATACTCCCAGAAGCAACGCAACTGGTATGTACAAGACGCCTTAATCCACTTGACCATCACGACCGGACTAATGAGGTGATAGCCGAGGCTATTTGAACCACCCCACCGCCGGCACTCGGATAGTTATCTTGGGCATAGCATTTTACCAAATCACCTCATTCTTAGGGGCACACGTGAGGAACACAAATGCGAACAAGCCAGAATGGTCCCCTGGACAATATGCAACTGAAAACTCACACCCCAGAAGTGACTCGAACCCATACTCCCAGAAGCAACGCAACTGGTATGTACAAGACGCCTTAATCCACTTGACCATCACGACCGGACTAATGAGGTGATAGCCGAGGCTATTTGAACCACCCCACCGCCGGCACTCGGATAGTTATCTTGGGCATAGCATTTTACCAAATCACCTCATTCTTAGGGGCACACGTGAGGAACACAAATGCGAACAAGCCAGAATGGTCCCCTGGACAATATGCAACTGAAAACTCACACCCCAGAAGTGACTCGAACCCATACTCCCAGAAGCAACGCAACTGGTATGTACAAGACGCCTTAATCCACTTGACCATCACGACCGGACTAATGAGGTGATAGCCGAGGCTATTTGAACCACCCCACCGCCGGCACTCGGATAGTTATCTTGGGCATAGCATTTTACCAAATCACCTCATTCTTAGGGGCACACGTGAGGAACACAAATGCGAACAAGCCAGAATGGTCCCCTGGACAATATGCAACTGAAAACTCACACCCCAGAAGTGACTCGAACCCATACTCCCAGAAGCAACGCAACTGGTATGTACAAGACGCCTTAATCCACTTGACCATCACGACCGGACTAATGAGGTGATAGCCGAGGCTATTTGAACCACCCCACCGCCGGCACTCGGATAGTTATCTTGGGCATAGCATTTTACCAAATCACCTCATTCTTAGGGGCACACGTGAGGAACACAAATGCGAACAAGCCAGAATGGTCCCCTGGACAATATGCAACTGAAAACTCACACCCCAGAAGTGACTCGAACCCATACTCCCAGAAGCAACGCAACTGGTATGTACAAGACGCCTTAATCCACTTGACCATCACGACCGGACTAATGAGGTGATAGCCGAGGCTATTTGAACCACCCCACCGCCGGCACTCGGATAGTTATCTTGGGCATAGCATTTTACCAAATCACCTCATTCTTAGGGGCACACGTGAGGAACACAAATGCGAACAAGCCAGAATGGTCCCCTGGACAATATGCAACTGAAAACTCACACCCCAGAAGTGACTCGAACCCATACTCCCAGAAGCAACGCAACTGGTATGTACAAGACGCCTTAATCCACTTGACCATCACGACCGGACTAATGAGGTGATAGCCGAGGCTATTTGAACCACCCCACCGCCGGCACTCGGATAGTTATCTTGGGCATAGCATTTTACCAAATCACCTCATTCTTAGGGGCACACGTGAGGAACACAAATGCGAACAAGCCAGAATGGTCCCCTGGACAATATGCAACTGAAAACTCACACCCCAGAAGTGACTCGAACCCATACTCCCAGAAGCAACGCAACTGGTATGTACAAGACGCCTTAATCCACTTGACCATCACGACCGGACTAATGAGGTGATAGCCGAGGCTATTTGAACCACCCCACCGCCGGCACTCGGATAGTTATCTTGGGCATAGCATTTTACCAAATCACCTCATTCTTAGGGGCACACGTGAGGAACACAAATGCGAACAAGCCAGAATGGTCCCCTGGACAATATGCAACTGAAAACTCACACCCCAGAAGTGACTCGAACCCATACTCCCAGAAGCAACGCAACTGGTATGTACAAGACGCCTTAATCCACTTGACCATCACGACCGGACTAATGAGGTGATAGCCGAGGCTATTTGAACCACCCCACCGCCGGCACTCGGATAGTTATCTTGGGCATAGCATTTTACCAAATCACCTCATTCTTAGGGGCACACGTGAGGAACACAAATGCGAACAAGCCAGAATGGTCCCCTGGACAATATGCAACTGAAAACTCACACCCCAGAAGTGACTCGAACCCATACTCCCAGAAGCAACGCAACTGGTATGTACAAGACGCCTTAATCCACTTGACCATCACGACCGGACTAATGAGGTGATAGCCGAGGCTATTTGAACCACCCCACCGCCGGCACTCGGATAGTTATCTTGGGCATAGCATTTTACCAAATCACCTCATTCTTAGGGGCACACGTGAGGAACACAAATGCGAACAAGCCAGAATGGTCCCCTGGACAATATGCAACTGAAAACTCACACCCCAGAAGTGACTCGAACCCATACTCCCAGAAGCAACGCAACTGGTAAGTACAAGACGCCTTAATCCACTTGACCATCACGACCGGACTAATGAGGTGATAGCCGAGGCTATTTGAACCACCCCACCGCCGGCACTCGGATAGTTATCTTGGGCATAGCATTTTACCAAATCACCTCATTCTTAGGGGCACACGTGAGGAACACAAATGCGAACAAGCCAGAATGGTCCCCTGGACAATATGCAACTGAAAACTCACACCCCAGAAGTGACTCGAACCCATACTCCCAGAAGCAACGCAACTGGTATGTACAAGACGCCTTAATCCACTTGACCATCACGACCGGACTAATGAGGTGATAGCCGAGGCTATTTGAACCACCCCACCGCCGGCACTCGGATAGTTATCTTGGGCATAGCATTTTACCAAATCACCTCATTCTTAGGGGCACACGTGAGGAACACAAATGCGAACAAGCCAGAATGGTCCCCTGGACAATATGCAACTGAAAACTCACACCCCAGAAGTGACTCGAACCCATACTCCCAGAAGCAACGCAACTGGTATGTACAAGACGCCTTAATCCACTTGACCATCACGACCGGACTAATGAGGTGATAGCCGAGGCTATTTGAACCACCCCACCGCCGGCACTCGGATAGTTATCTTGGGCATAGCATTTTACCAAATCACCTCATTCTTAGGGGCACACGTGAGGAACACAAATGCGAACAAGCCAGAATGGTCCCCTGGACAATATGCAACTGAAAACTCACACCCCAGAAGTGACTCGAACCCATACTCCCAGAAGCAACGCAACTGGTATGTACAAGACGCCTTAATCCACTTGACCATCACGACCGGACTAATGAGGTGATAGCCGAGGCTATTTGAACCACCCCACCGCCGGCACTCGGATAGTTATCTTGGGCATAGCATTTTACCAAATCACCTCATTCTTAGGGGCACACGTGAGGAACACAAATGCGAACAAGCCAGAATGGTCCCCTGGACAATATGCAACTGAAAACTCACACCCCAGAAGTGACTCGAACCCATACTCCCAGAAGCAACGCAACTGGTATGTACAAGACGCCTTAATCCACTTGACCATCACGACCGGACTAATGAGGTGATAGCCGAGGCTATTTGAACCACCCCACCGCCGGCACTCGGATAGTTATCTTGGGCATAGCATTTTACCAAATCACCTCATTCTTAGGGGCAAATCACCCCTAAGAATGAGGTGATTTGGTAAAATGCTATGCCCAAGATAACTATCCGAGTGCCGGCGGTGGGGTGGTTCAAATAGCCTCGGCTATCACCTCATTAGTCCGGTCGTGATGGTCAAGTGGATTAAGGCGTCTTGTACATACCAGTTGCGTTGCTTCTGGGAGTATGGGTTCGAGTCACTTCTGGGGTGTGAGTTTTCAGTTGCATATTGTCCAGGGGACCATTCTGGCTTGTTCGCATTTGTGTTCCTCACGTGTGCCCCTAAGAATGAGGTGATTTGGTAAAATGCTATGCCCAAGATAACTATCCGAGTGCCGGCGGTGGGGTGGTTCAAATAGCCTCGGCTATCACCTCATTGGTCCGGTCGTGATGGTCAAGTGGATTAAGGCGTCTTGTACATACCAGTTGCGTTGCTTCTGGGAGTATGGGTTCGAGTCACTTCTGGGGTGTGAGTTTTCAGTTGCATATTGTCCAGGGGACCATTCTGGCTTGTTCGCATTTGTGTTCCTCACGTGTGCCCCTAAGAATGAGGTGATTTGGTAAAATGCTATGCCCAAGATAACTATCCGAGTGCCGGCGGTGGGGTGGTTCAAATAGCCTCGGCTATCACCTCATTAGTCCGGTCGTGATGGTCAAGTGGATTAAGGCGTCTTGTACATACCAGTTGCGTTGCTTCTGGGAGTATGGGTTCGAGTCACTTCTGGGGTGTGAGTTTTCAGTTGCATATTGTCCAGGGGACCATTCTGGCTTGTTCGCATTTGTGTTCCTCACGTGTGCCCCTAAGAATGAGGTGATTTGGTAAAATGCTATGCCCAAGATAACTATCCGAGTGCCGGCGGTGGGGTGGTTCAAATAGCCTCGGCTATCACCTCATTAGTCCGGTCGTGATGGTCAAGTGGATTAAGGCGTCTTGTACATACCAGTTGCGTTGCTTCTGGGAGTATGGGTTCGAGTCACTTCTGGGGTGTGAGTTTTCAGTTGCATATTGTCCAGGGGACCATTCTGGCTTGTTCGCATTTGTGTTCCTCACGTGTGCCCCTAAGAATGAGGTGATTTGGTAAAATGCTATGCCCAAGATAACTATCCGAGTGCCGGCGGTGGGGTGGTTCAAATAGCCTCGGCTATCACCTCATTAGTCCGGTCGTGATGGTCAAGTGGATTAAGGCGTCTTGTACATACCAGTTGCGTTGCTTCTGGGAGTATGGGTTCGAGTCACTTCTGGGGTGTGAGTTTTCAGTTGCATATTGTCCAGGGGACCATTCTGGCTTGTTCGCATTTGTGTTCCTCACGTGTGCCCCTAAGAATGAGGTGATTTGGTAAAATGCTATGCCCAAGATAACTATCCGAGTGCCGGCGGTGGGGTGGTTCAAATAGCCTCGGCTATCACCTCATTAGTCCGGTCGTGATGGTCAAGTGGATTAAGGCGTCTTGTACATACCAGTTGCGTTGCTTCTGGGAGTATGGGTTCGAGTCACTTCTGGGGTGTGAGTTTTCAGTTGCATATTGTCCAGGGGACCATTCTGGCTTGTTCGCATTTGTGTTCCTCACGTGTGCCCCTAAGAATGAGGTGATTTGGTAAAATGCTATGCCCAAGATAACTATCCGAGTGCCGGCGGTGGGGTGGTTCAAATAGCCTCGGCTATCACCTCATTAGTCCGGTCGTGATGGTCAAGTGGATTAAGGCGTCTTGTACATACCAGTTGCGTTGCTTCTGGGAGTATGGGTTCGAGTCACTTCTGGGGTGTGAGTTTTCAGTTGCATATTGTCCAGGGGACCATTCTGGCTTGTTCGCATTTGTGTTCCTCACGTGTGCCCCTAAGAATGAGGTGATTTGGTAAAATGCTATGCCCAAGATAACTATCCGAGTGCCGGCGGTGGGGTGGTTCAAATAGCCTCGGCTATCACCTCATTAGTCCGGTCGTGATGGTCAAGTGGATTAAGGCGTCTTGTACATACCAGTTGCGTTGCTTCTGGGAGTATGGGTTCGAGTCACTTCTGGGGTGTGAGTTTTCAGTTGCATATTGTCCAGGGGACCATTCTGGCTTGTTCGCATTTGTGTTCCTCACGTGTGCCCCTAAGAATGAGGTGATTTGGTAAAATGCTATGCCCAAGATAACTATCCGAGTGCCGGCGGTGGGGTGGTTCAAATAGCCTCGGCTATCACCTCATTAGTCCGGTCGTGATGGTCAAGTGGATTAAGGCGTCTTGTACATACCAGTTGCGTTGCTTCTGGGAGTATGGGTTCGAGTCACTTCTGGGGTGTGAGTTTTCAGTTATATATATATATATATATATATATATATATATATATATATATATTTAAATAAAGATATATATAATAAATAAAATTTATAAATAAAACTTATCTATATCTTTAACTTTATCTATAAATAATTTTTTATATCTATAAATAAAAAAAATATATATATATATATGAATAAAAATGGAAATGTTCATTTATTCAAAATCGCTAATCTCCGAAAGTTCTTAGCGGATTACCTTGAAATTTTCACATAACGTTCCATTTGCATCTAAGCAGGTTTTTATATACATACTATATAGATGCCACGTCGGTGATGGGAAAAAAACATGCTTTTTTTGAAAAACTTTTTTTTATGTGTTTTCATGTGAGGGAAATCTTCGAAACCTCTTTACCGTTTGATTGGAAATTTTGATTTAATGTTGCATTCAAATAGGCGAGTGTTTTTATGTACCTACTATATACATGGCTCACCTGTGACAGGTATAAACATGTTTTTTTTTTTAAAACAGTGCCATCTGTTGCACGTAAGAGCAACACACACACACTATACAAAATATGTTACGGATCAGTTTCAAGGTTTCCGATTGCATTGATAAATTAAATTTTCATAGATTTTGATTTATTTCAATTTTCATTTAATTATTTTGTGTGACTTTGCATCGGAACTGAGCTGTGTTGTTTACCATACCGTTTATTTTGAAGGTATAATTTATTTGCTTCTTTTTCAATATTTTCATTTCGTTTTTATAATTTCGTTATTTTAACAGTTTTTCTCATTTTTCAGTGATATTGGTCGTGCAAATGAGCACTGTCCATTGATCTGCGTTTGAATTGAAATATTTCGTTAATATTTTTTGTTTTTGGTTTGAAAACAAGAAAAGGGACAACACATTTATTTCACAGCTGCAAATGTGCAACAAACAGATATGAATCCACCGACTACAACGTTAACGGCTTTCTTCACGTTATGTCAAAATGACACGTTTGTAAAAACACTGTTGTATTCGGAAGTGCCTAAGTATCATACATGGAATGCCAGTAGAAAATCATCTGAACGACGCAAACGAGGAGAGCGAGTCGACGAACAACCTGGCATATTCTAATAAACTTCCATAGGCAGACTGTACACCGTGCATCCCAATCAGGATGAATGCTCTTTTCTTCGCATGCTGATGGTAAATGTGCCCGGATCAACGTCTTTCCAGCAATTAAAATTTGTCAACGGAGTTACACATGCCACTTTCCGTAGTGCATGTCAAGCTCTGAATTTATTGGAGAACGACCGACACTGGGATGTATGCATTAATATGTGTCCAACACGTCACATACAAATATAATTCGTGCATTGTTTGCAAAAATATTGACCACCCGCTCTCCTTCATCTCCAACGGAGTTATTGGAGAAATATAAATCGCACATGGCTGAAGATATTATCCGTCGAATACCCAAGCAAAATTCATGGATTTCACAGCCAAAATCTACAACGAAGAGTTAATAATGATTGAAGATTTGTGCTTAGAAATCGCGAACAAAGTTCTCAATCAATTGGAAATGCCATCACTGAATCGATCTGCTGCTCCTTCGTTCTACGTAGAATTGCGTCGTGAATAAAATTACAACATGGGTGACCTGTTGCGGTATGTGCAATCAAATATTCCTAATTTAACGCTTGAGAGAAAACGCATTTACAGTCAAATAATTCAAACTCTCAATAATGGGCTTTGATAAATCCTCTTGCGCCAGGAGGAACTTGTAAAACCTTTCTAATTAGATTGATTTTAGCAGCTATTCGATTCCTATATGGCAAAGCGTTAGCTCTTGCGTCGTCCGGAATAGCTGCGACATTGCTACCAGGTGGAAGAACTGCTCACTTGGCTTTGAAATTGCCAATGAACGTGCAGTTCATTGAAACTCTCACGTGCAATATTTCCAAGGCATCCGGCACGGGAAAAGTATTGCAGAAATAGAAACCTATTGTTTGAGATGAATGCCCAATGGCCCAAAAAAATCGCTCGAGGCTCTTGATCGATCATTGCATGATTTGCGCGGAAACATCAGACCATTTGGGAATGCATTAATATTGCTTCCATTACCTGTAATTCCTTGATCAACACCAGCGGGCGAAATAAATGCTTGCCTGAAATACTCTACTTTGTGGCTCCACGTAAAGACGTTAAAAATAAATACAAATATGCGTGTCCAACTGCAAAACGATTAATCAGCTGACATATTTTCACATCAATTTCTGGAAATTGGGAACGGAAACGTGCCGGTTGATCTGACCTCAGGACGAATTTTATTGCCTCATAACTGCTGCAATTTAGTGACGTCTAAAAAAGAATTTGTTTGAAAAAGTATTTCCCATTATTCAAACCAATTATAAGAATCACGATTGGCTTAGTGAACGAGCCAAGTTCACTCACTCTTCACTCAGTTCAAGAACAGCTATTCTTGCGGCCAAGAACAAAGACGTCTACGAACTTAACAATATTATTCAGTCTAACATTCAAAGTGAGGCAGTCACATACAAGTCCGTCTACACTGTTGAGGAAACAGATGAAGCGGTTAATTATCAAACAGAATTTTTGAATTGACTCGATCTACCAGGGATACCATCGCAAGTACTGCTACTGAAAATCGGCGTGCCAATTATCATGTTGCGAAATATCAGCAAGCCAAAGGTTTCCAACGGCACGAGGCTTGCAGTAAAAAAAATAATCAGCAACGTCGCAGCAGCAACAATCTTGACAGGACCTTTAAAAGGTGAAGATGTCCTCATTCCTTGCGTTCCTATGATTCCAACAGATATGCCATTTCAATTTAAGAGACTGTAATTTCCAATTCGATTGGCGTTTGCAATCACCATCAACAAAAGCTCAGTGTCAATCTTTAGAATTGTGTGCTTTATATGTAGACACGGAATGCTTCTCACATGGACAATTATATGACGGGTTTTCAAGTGTCGGCAAACCAGACAATCTCTATATCTCCACAGACGATGAAACATATTGTATCGCCAAAAGCTTTGTAAAATTAAACATATTAGAAACATGCGCTTTCTCTTTCCTTTCTTATCCATTTAACTAGACTGAGCCACAGCAATGCGTGGCGGGTACAGCTAGTCTATATAAATAAAAATGGAAATGTTCGTTTGTTCAAAATCGCTAATCTCCGAAAGTTCTTCACCGATTGCCTTGAAATTTTCACACGACATTCCATTCGCATCCGAGCGGGGTTTTATATACATACTATATAGATGTCACATCGGTGACGGGAAAACAAAACATTTTTTTTTTTTTAAAGATGTGTTTTTCGTGTGTTTTTCATGTGAGGGAACTCTTAGAAATCTCTTTACTGATTGCTTTGAAATATTGACACAACATTGCATTCGAATTCTAGAGTGTTTTTATATACCAACTATATACATGCCTCACCTGGGACAGGAAAAAACATGTTTTTTTTTTTAAACAGCGCCATCTGTAGGACGTAAGAGCAATACACGCTGTAATCTCCAAAAGTTCTTCACCGATTGCTTTGAAATTTTGACACAACATTCCATTCGAACACGTCCATGTTTTTATATAAATACTATTTAGATGCCACACCTGTGACTGGTAAAAACATACGTTTTTTTTTAAAACAGAGCCATCTGTTGCACATAAGAGCAACACACAATATACAAAATATGTTACGATTCCATTTTAATGTTTCCGATTGCTTTCATAAATTGAATTTTCATAGATTTTGATTTATTTTCATTTTGATTGAATTATTTAGTTTGACTTTGCGTTGGAATTGAGATGTGTTGTTTACCATACCGTTCATTTCGTGGGTTTAGCTTATTTGTTTCATTGCTTTTATTTTCGTTTTTTTTTTAACTGTTCTTATTTTTCAGTGTAATTGGTGATGAAAATGAGCGGTGTCGATTGATCTGCGTTTGAATAGAAATATTTCGTTAGTACTTTTTGTTTTTGTTTTGAAAACAAGAAAATGGACTACACGTTTATTTCACAGCTGCAAATGTGCAGCAATTAGCTATGAATCCACCGGATACAACTGTTACAGCTTTCTTCACGTTATGTCAAACTGATGTGTTTGCGAAAACACTGCTGTATTCGGAACTGCCTACGTATTACACATGGAATGCCAGTACAAAATCATTTGAACGACGAAAACAAGAAGAGCGAGTCGACAGACAATCAGGCATATTGAGATAAACAACGATAGGCAGACTGTACACTGTGCATCCCAATCAAGATGAATGCTTCTTTCTTTGCACGCTGTTGGTAAATGTGCCTGGTCCAACGTCTTTCCAGCCATTGCAATTTGTCAACGGTGTAACACATGCCACTTTCCGTTGTGCATGTCAAGCTCTGAATTTATTGGAGAACGACCGACAGTGGGATGTATGCATTAATTACGCGTCCAACACGTTACATCCAAATAAAATTCGGGCATTGTTTGCAATTGCATCCAACACGTCACATCCAAATCAATTTCGTGCATTGTTTGCAATCATATTGACCGCCTGTTCTCCTTTATCTCCAACAAAGTTATAGGAGAAATATAAATCGCACATGGCTGAAGATATTATCCGTCGAATACGCAAGGAAAATTCAAATATGAACATGGACTTCACAGCAAAAATATTCAACGAAACGTTGATAATGATTAGAGATTTGTACTTAGAAATCGCGAAAAAGTTCTAAATGTATTGGGAAATCCATCACCGAATCGATACGCTGCTGCTTCGTTCGATGTAGAATTGCGTCGTTAACAAAATTACAACACGGGTGATCTCTTGTAATGCATGAAATCAAATAATCCTAAGCTAACGCTTGTGCAAAAAGGCATTTACAATCAAATTTACATACATTTTATATTTAAAAATGATATTAGTGTTTAGTGGAATACATAAGGAGTCAAATTGTGTTAAAAAGAGCGATTTTTAGAATATTTAGAAAACAACTTTTTCTGATCATAGAATAACTAAATGTATTTTGAAGGTTTCATTCAGCCATTAAATATCATTCACAATTTATTATGAATTTTACAAAAAACTCCATGAAATTTATATTTAAACATGTAAAAACTATTTGTAATACATTGGAACAAAATAGTTGTAGAAAAACAATTTATTATATAAACTATGTGTTTGGATTTTTGGATTAAAAGTTTTTCAAAGGCTCTCCTGCACCATTCTCAATGCAAGTCATTCATTCACCTATGGGAAGAGATAGATGAACGTTTTCTATACAATTTGTGTTTGCTGGGTGGTGGCTTCTCCGTGGGGGGGATGACCGTATTTGGATGTTTCCATTATGCAGCCAGTTGTCAAGCTAGCGTCAATATTTCACCCATTGAATATTTCCAGTTATTGATTGTAATTAATTCCTGTGATTACTGTAACAGTATTATACACTGTTACAGTATATATTACACCTGCCTTGCTGGAGGGAGGCACCTAGTTGCGTGGATTACCACAACAGCATCTTCACTACATAACTCCAGCAGCATCTTCACTACATAACCCCAGCAGAATCTTTACTACATAACCCCAGCAGCATCTTCACTACATAACCCCAGCAGCATCTTCACTACATAACCCCAGCAGCATCTTCATCATATAACTCTAGCAGCATCTTCACTACATAACTCCTGAATCATCTTAACCACACAATCCTCAACAGCGTCTTCACTTCATAACTCAATGAACTTCTTCACCTCAACCTATATCATCTTCATTTAACTTATAGCAGCATCTTCACTATATAACACCAGCAGCATCTTCAACATAACCCCTGCAGCATCTTAACTATATAACCCCAGCAGCATCTTCACCACATAACCCCAGCAGCATCTTCACTACATAACCCCAGCAGCATGTTCATGACATAACACAAACAACAACTTCACTACATAACCCAAGCAGCATCTTTACTACATAACCTCAGCAGTATCTTCACCACATAACTCCAGCAGCATCTTCACTAAATAACCCCAGCAGCTTCACTGCATAAGCCCAGCAGCATCTTTATTACATAACCCCAACAGCATCTTCACTACATAACCCCAGCAGCATCTTCACCACATAACTCCAGCAGCATCTTCACTACATAACCCCAGCAACTTCTTCACTACATAACTCCAGCAGCATCTTTTCTACATAACCCCAACAGCATCTTTATCACATAACCCCAACAGCATCTTCACAACATAACTCCAGCAGCATCTTCACTAAATAACCCCAGCAGCTTCTTCACAACATAACCCCAGCAGCATCTTTATTACATAACCCCAGCAGCATCTTTATTGCATAACCTCAACAGCATCTTCACCACATAACCCCAACAGCATCTTAACCACATAACTCCAACAGCATCTTCACTACTTAACCACAGCAGCATATTCACTACATAAACCCAACAGCATTTTCACTACAAAACCCCAGCAGCATCTTCACTAAATAACTCCTGAATCATCTTAACGACACAATCCTCAGCAGCGTC
Source organism: Procambarus clarkii (assembly GCF_040958095.1). NCBI lineage: Eukaryota > Metazoa > Arthropoda > Malacostraca > Decapoda > Cambaridae > Procambarus > Procambarus clarkii. The sequence goes on from NC_091174.1 coordinate 23,633,776, forward strand.
TTCACTGTAATAACTCAATGAACATCTTCACCACAACCTATATCATCTTCATTTAACCTACAGCAGCATTTTCACTACATAACCCCAGCAGCATCTTCACCACATAACTCCAGCAGCATCTTCACTACATAACCCCAGCAGCTTCATCACTACATAACCCCAACAGCATCTTCCCCACATAACCACAACAGCATCTTCACTACATAACCCCAGCAGCATCTTCACTACAAAACCCCAGCAGCATCTACACTACACAACCCCAGCGGCATCTTTACTACATAACCCTAGTAGCATCTTCACTACATAACTCCAGCAGCATTTTCATTACATAGCTCCTGAATCATCTTAACCACACAATCCTCAGCAGCGTCTTCACTTCATAACTCAATGAAGAACTTCACCACAACCTATATCATCTTCTTTTAACCTACAACAGCATCTTTACTACATAACCCCAGCAGCATCTTCACCACATAACTCCAGCAGCATCTTCACTAAATAACCCCAGCAGCATCTTTACCACATAACCCCAGCAGCTTCTTCACTATATAACCCCAGCATCATCTTTACTACATAACACCAACAGCATCTTCACTACATAACCCCCAGCAGCATCTTCACCACACAACCCCAGCAGCATCTTTACCACATATCCCCAGTAGCACCTTCACCTCAAGGCCCAAGCAGCATCTTTACCACATAACTCCAGCAGCATCTTCGCCACGTAACCCCCTGTAGAATTTTCATCACATAACCCCCAGCAGCATCTTCACCACAAAACCCGAGCAGCATCTTCACCACATTACTCCAGCAGCATCTTCACTACATAACCCCAGCTGCTCCTGCACTATAAAACTCCAGCAGCATCTTTACTACATAACCCCAAAAGCGTCTTCATCACATAATTCAACAGCATTTTCATCACATAACCCGAGCAGCATCTTCACCACAAAAGATGCATCATAACCACATATCCCCAGCCACATAACCCCCAGCAGCATTATCACTACAGAACCCCCGGCAGCATATTCACCACACAACGGTGGTGAAACAGCATCTTCACTACAACAACAGCATCTTCACTACATACCCCCAACAGCATCTTCATCACGAAACCCCAAAAGCATCTTCACCACATAACCCGAGCAGCATCTTCACGACATAACCCCAACAGCATCTTCACTACATTAATCCAGGAGCATTTTCACCAGATAACTCCAGCAGCATCATCACCACATAAACCCAACAGCATCTTCAATACATAACTCCAGCAGCATCTTCACTACATAAACCCAGCAGCATCTTCACCACATAACCCCAACAGCATCTTCACTACATAACCCAAACAGTATCTTGACTACATAACGCAAGCAGCATCTTCACTACATAACCCCATCGGCATCTTCATCACATAACTCCAGCTGCATCTTCACCTCATAACCCCAGCAGCTTCTTCATTACATAACCCCAGCAGCATCTTTACTCCATAACCCCAACAGCATCTTCACTACATGACCCCAGCAGCATCTTCCCCACTTAACTCCAGCAGCATCTTCTTTACATAACCCCAGCAGGTTCTTCACTACATAACTCCAGCAGCATCTCTACTGCATAACCCCAACAGCATCTTCACTACATAACCCACAACAGCATCTTCACCACAAAACCCCAACAGCATCTTCACTACATAACCCCAGCAGCATCTTCACTACATAACCCCAACAGCATCTTCACTACAAAATCCCAGCAGCATTTTCACTAAATAACTCCTGAATCATCTTAACCACACAATCCTCAGCAGCGTCTTCACTACATAACTCAATGAAGATCTTCACCACAACATATATCATCTTCATTTAACCTACAGCACCATCTTCACTACATAACCCAAGCAGTATCTTCACCACATTACCACAACAGCATCTTCACCACATAAACCCAGCAGCATATTCACTACAAAACACCAGCAGCATCTTTACTACATAACTCCAGCAGCATCTTCACTACATAACCCCAGCAGCATCTTCACCACAAATCTCCAGAAGCATCTTCACTACATAACCCCAACAGCATCTTCACCACATTACCCAAGCAGCAACTTCACCACACATCCCCATTAACATCTTCCCTCATTACTCAGCAGCATCTTCATCACTTAACACCAACAGCATCTTCATCACATAATCCCAGCAGCATCTTCATCACTTAACCCCAACAGCATTTTCACCACATAACCCCAGCATCATCTTCACCACATAACCCCAAAAGCCTCTTTACCAAATAACCCCAGAAGCATCTTCAGCACATAACCCCAACAGCATCTTCACTACATAACTCCAGCAGCTTATTCACTACATAACCCCAACAGCATCTTCACTACATAACCCCTGCAGCATCTTCACTACATAACCCAAGCAGCATGTTTACCACATAACCCCAGCAGCATCTTCACTACAAAACACAAACAACAACTTCACTACACAACCCAAGCAGCATCTTTACTACATAACCCCAACAGCATCTTCACCACATAACTCCAGCAGCATCTTCACTACATAATCCCAGCAGCTTCTTCACTACATAACCCCAGCAGCATCTTTATTACATAACCCCAACAGCATCTTCACTACATAACCCCAACAGCATCTTCACTTCATAACCCCAGCAGCATCTTCACCACATAACTCCAGCAGCATCTTCACCACATAACTCCAGCAGCATCTTCAATACATAACCCCAGTAACTTCTTCACTACATAACTCCAGCAGCATCTTTATCACATAACCCCAACCGCATCTTCTCCACATAACCCCAGCAACATCTTCACCACATAACCCCAACAGCATCTTCACTACACAACTCCAGCAGCATCTTCACACATAACCCCATCAGCATCTTCACCACATAACCTCAGCAGCATATTCACTACATAAACCCAACTGCATCTTCACTAGAAAACCCCAGCAGCTTCTTCACTAAATAACTCCTGAATCATCTTAACCACACAATCCTTAGCAGCGTCTTCACTACATAACTCAATAAACATCTTCACCACAACCTATATCATCTTCATTTAACCTACAGCAGCATTTTCGCTACATAACCCCAGCAGCATCTTCACCACATAACTACAGCACAATCTTCACTACATAACCCCAGCAGATTTTTCACTACATAACCCCAACAGCATCTTCACCACATAACCACAACAGCATCTTCACTACATAACTCCAGCAGCATTTTCACTACATAGCTCCTGTATCATCTTAACCACACAATCCTCAGCAGCGTCTACAGTTCATAACTCAATGAGGAACTTCACCACAACCTATATCATATTCTTTTAACCTACAACAGCATCTTTACTACATAACCCCAGCAGCATCTTCACTACATAACCCCAACAGCATCTTCACTACTTAACCTCAACAGCATCTTCATCACATAACCCAAGCAGCATCTTCCCCACATAACTCCAGCAGCATCTTCACTACATAACCCGAGCAGCATTCTCACTACATAACTCCAGCAGCATCTTCACTACAAAAGCCCAGCAGCATCTTCACCAAATAACCACCGGCAGCATCTTTACCACATAACCCCAGCAGCATCTTCAACACATAACCCCCAGCAGCATTATCACTACACAACCTCCGGCACCATATTCACCATACAACCCCAGCAGCATCTTTACCACATAACCCCAGCAGCTTCTTCACTATATAACCCCAGCATCATCTTTACTACATAACACCAACAGCATCTTCACTACATAACCCCAGTATCATCTTCAATACATAACTCCAATAGCATCTTCACTACATAACCCCAGCAGCATCTTCACCACGTAACCCCCAGCAGCATCTTCACCAGACAACCCCAGCAACATCTTTACCAAACATCCCCAGCAGCATCTTCATCTCAAAACCCCAGCAGCATCTTTACCACATAACTCCAGCAGCATCTTCGCCTCGCAACCCCCTGTAGAATTTTCATCACATAAACCCCAGCAGCATCTTCACCACATAACCCCAGCAGCATCTTCACCACATAACCCCAGCAGCATCTTCACCATATAACTACTGCAGCATCTACACCACGTAACCCCAGCAGCATCTTCACTACGTAACCACAACAGCATCTTCTCAACATACCCCCTGCAGCTTTTTTCACCACATAACCCCAACAGCATCTTCACCATATAACTCCAGCAGCATCTTCACCACGTAACTGCAGCAGCATCTTCACTACATAACTCCAACAGCATCTTCTCTACATAATCGCAGCAGCATCTTCAATACATAACCTCAACAGCATCTTCTCCACATTACCCCAGCAACATCTTCACTCATTACCCCAGCTCCATTTTCACCACATATCCCCAGCAACATCTTCAATTACCCCAGCAGTATCTACATCACATATCCCCAGCAACATCTTCACTCATTACCCCAGCAGTATCTTCACCACATATCCCCAGCAACATCTTCACTCATTACCCCAGCAGCATCTTCACAACTTAACCCCATCAGCATCTTCATCACACAACCCCAACGGCATCTTCACCACATAACCCCAACACCACCTTGGTCACATAACCCCAACCGCATCTTTACCAAATAAACCCAGTAGCATCTCATAACCCAACAACATCTTCACTACATAACCCCAGCATCGTCTTCACTACTTTACCCAACAGCCATTTCACTACATAACCCCTGCAGCATCTTCACAACATTACACCATCAGCATTTTCCCCACATATCTCCAGCAGCATCTTCACTACATAACCCCAGCAGCATCTTCACTTAATAACCCCAACAGCACCTTCATTACATAACCCCAACAGTATTTTCTCTACATAACCCCAGCAGCATCTTCATCACATAACCCAACAGCATCTTTACCACATAAGCCCAATAGCATCTTCACTACATAACCCCAGCAGCATCTTCACTACATAACCCCAACAGCATCTTCACTACATAACCTCAGCAGCATCTTCACTACATAACCCCAGCAGCATCTTCACTACATAACCCCAGCAGCATCTTCACCATATAACCCCAACAGAATGTTTATCACATATCGCCTACAGCATCTTCACTATACAACCCCAGCAGCATCTTCACTACATAACCCCAACAGTATCTTCACTACATAACCCCATCAGAATATTCACTACATAACCCCAACAGCATCTTCACTACATAACCCCAACAGTATCTTCACTACTTCACCTCAGCAGCATCTTCACTACATAACCCCAACAGCATCTTCACTACATAACCCCAGCAGCATCTTCACTACGTAACCCCAGCAGCATCTTCACTACATAACTCCAGCATAATCTTCACTACATAACCTAAGCAGCTTCTACACTACATAACCACAACAGCAACTTCACTACATAACCCTAGCAGCATCTTCACCACATAACTCCAGCAGCATCTTCAATACATAACCCCAGCAGCATCTTCACTACGTAAACCCAGCAGCATCTTCACTACATAACCCCAGCAGCATCTTCACCTCATAACTCCAGCAGCATCTTCACCACACAACCCCCAGCAGCATTATCACCACACAACCCCCGGCAGCATATTCACCACATAACTCCAATAGCATTTTCAATACATAACCCCATCAGCATCTTCACCATATAACCCCCAGCAGTCTCTTCACCACATACACCAGCAGCATCTTTACCACATAACCCCAGCAGTATCTTCATCTCAAAACCCTGGCAGCATCTTTATCACATAACTCCAGCAGCATCTTCACCACATAACCCCAGCAGCATCTTCACCACATAACTCCAGCAGCATCTTTACTTTATAAACCGAACAGCATCTTCCCCACATAACCCCAGCAGCATCTTCATTACATAACCCCAGCAGCATCTTCACTACATAACCCCAACAGCATCTTAACTACTTAACCCCAACAGCATCTTCATCACATAACCCCAGCAGCATCTTCCCCACATAAGTCTAGCAGCATCTTCACTACATAACTCGAGCAGCATTCTCACTACATAACTCCAGCAGCATCTTCACTACAAAAGCCCAGCAGCATCTTCACCAAATAACCACCGGCAGCATCTTTACCACATAACCCCAGCAGCATCTTCAACACATAACCCCCAGCAGCATTATCACTACACAACCTCCGGCACCATATTCACCACACAACCCCAGCAGCATCTTTACCACATAACCCCAGCAGCTTCTTCACTATATAACCCCAGCAGCATCTTCACCACATAACCCCAGTAGCATCTTCAATACATAACTCCAATAGCATCTTCACTACATAACCCCAGCAGCATCTTCACCACGTAACCCCCAGCAGCATCTTCACCAGACAACCCCAGCAGCATCTTTAACAAACATCCCCGGCAGCATCTTCATCTCAAAACCCCAGCAGCATCTTTACCACATAACTCCAGCAGCATCTTCGCCTCGCAACCCCCTGTAGAATTTTCATCACATAAACCCCAGCAGCATCTTCACCACATAACCCCAGCAGCATCTTCACCACATAACCCCAGCAGCATCTTCACCACATAACCCCAGCAGCATCTTCCCCATATAACTACTGCAGCATCTTCACCACGTAACCCCAGCAGCATCTTCACTACGTAACCCCAACAGCATCTTCTCAACATACCCCCTGCAGCTTTTTCACCACATAACCCCAACAGCATCTTCACCATATAACTCCAGCAGCATCTTCACCACGTAACTGCAGCAGCATCTTCACTACATAACTCCAGCAGCATTTTCATTACATAGCTCCTGAATCATCTTAACCACACAATCCTCAGCAGCGTCTTCACTTCATAACTCAACGAAGAACTTCACCACAACCTATATCATCTTCTTTTAACCTACAACAGCATCTTTACTACATAACCCCAGCAGCATCTTCACCACATAACTCCAGCAGCATCTTCACTAAATAACCCCAGCAGCATCTTTACCACATAACCCCAGCAGCTTCTTCACTATATAACCCCAGCATCATCTTTACTACATAACACCAACAGCATCTTCACTACATAACCCCCAGCAGCATCTTCACCACACAACCCCAGCAGCATCTTTACCACATATCCCCAGTAGCACCTTCACCTCAAGGCCCAAGCAGCATCTTTACCACATAACTCCAGCAGCATCTTCGCCACGTAACCCCCTGTAGAATTTTCATCACATAACCCCCAGCAGCATCTTCACCACAAAACCCGAGCAGCATCTTCACCACATTACTCCAGCAGCATCTTCACTACATAACCCCAGCAGCTCCTGCACTATAAAACTCCAGCAGCATCTTTACTACATAACCCCAAAAGCGTCTTCATCACATAATTCAACAGCATTTTCATCACATAACCCGAGCAGCATCTTCACCACAAAAGATGCATCATAACCACATATCCCCAGCCACATAACCCCCAGCAGCATTATCACTACAGAACCCCCGGCAGCATATTCACCACACAACGGTGGTGAAACAGCATCTTCACTACAACAACAGCATCTTCACTACATACCCCCAACAGCATCTTCATCACGAAACCCCAAAAGCATCTTCACCACATAACCCGAGCAGCATCTTCACGACATAACCCCAACAGCATCTTCACTACATTAATCCAGGAGCATTTTCACCAGATAACTCCAGCAGCATCATCACCACATAAACCCAACAGCATCTTCAATACATAACTCCAGCAGCATCTTCACTACATAAACCCAGCAGCATCTTCACCACATAACCCCAACAGCATCTTCACTACATAACCCAAACAGTATCTTGACTACATAACGCAAGCAGCATCTTCACTACATAACCCCATCGGCATCTTCATCACATAACTCCAGCTGCATCTTCACCTCATAACCCCAGCAGCTTCTTCATTACATAACCCCAGCAGCATCTTTACTCCATAACCCCAACAGCATCTTCACTACATGACCCCAGCAGCATCTTCCCCACTTAACTCCAGCAGCATCTTCACTACATAACCCCAGCAGGTTCTTCACTACATAACTCCAGCAGCATCTCTACTGCATAACCCCAACAGCATCTTCACTACATAACCCACAACAGCATCTTCACCACAAAACCCCAACAGCATCTTCACTACATAACCCCAGCAGCATCTTCACTACATAACCCCAACAGCATCTTCACTACAAAATCCCAGCAGCATTTTCACTAAATAACTCCTGAATCATCTTAACCACACAATCCTCAGCAGCGTCTTCACTACATAACTCAATGAAGATCTTCACCACAACATATATCATCTTCATTTAACCTACAGCACCATCTTCACTACATAACCCAAGCAGTATCTTCACCACATTACCACAACAGCATCTTCACCACATAAACCCAGCAGCATATTCACTACAAAACACCAGCAGCATCTTTACTACATAACTCCAGCAGCATCTTCACTACATAACCCCAGCAGCATCTTCACCACAAATCTCCAGAAGCATCTTCACTACATAACCCCAACAGCATCTTCACCACATTACCCAAGCAGCAACTTCACCACACATCCCCATTAACATCTTCCCTCATTACTCAGCAGCATCTTCATCACTTAACACCAACAGCATCTTCATCACATAATCCCAGCAGCATCTTCATCACTTAACCCCAACAGCATTTTCACCACATAACCCCAGCATCATCTTCACCACATAACCCCAAAAGCCTCTTTACCAAATAACCCCAGAAGCATCTTCAGCACATAACCCCAACAGCATCTTCACTACATAACTCCAGCAGCTTATTCACTACATAACCCCAACAGCATCTTCACTACATAACCCCTGCAGCATCTTCACTACATAACCCAAGCAGCATGTTTACCACATAACCCCAGCAGCATCTTCACTACAAAACACAAACAACAACTTCACTACACAACCCAAGCAGCATCTTTACTACATAACCCCAACAGCATCTTCACCACATAACTCCAGCAGCATCTTCACTACATAATCCCAGCAGCTTCTTCACTACATAACCCCAGCAGCATCTTTATTACATAACCCCAACAGCATCTTCACTACATAACCCCAACAGCATCTTCACTTCATAACCCCAGCAGCATCTTCACCACATAACTCCAGCAGCATCTTCACCACATAACTCCAGCAGCATCTTCAATACATAACCCCAGTAACTTCTTCACTACATAACTCCAGCAGCATCTTTATCACATAACCCCAACCGCATCTTCTCCACATAACCCCAGCAACATCTTCACCACATAACCCCAACAGCATCTTCACTACACAACTCCAGCAGCATCTTCACACATAACCCCATCAGCATCTTCACCACATAACCTCAGCAGCATATTCACTACATAAACCCAACTGCATCTTCACTAGAAAACCCCAGCAGCTTCTTCACTAAATAACTCCTGAATCATCTTAACCACACAATCCTTAGCAGCGTCTTCACTACATAACTCAATAAACATCTTCACCACAACCTATATCATCTTCATTTAACCTACAGCAGCATTTTCGCTACATAACCCCAGCAGCATCTTCACCACATAACTACAGCACAATCTTCACTACATAACCCCAGCAGATTTTTCACTACATAACCCCAACAGCATCTTCACCACATAACCACAACAGCATCTTCACTACATAACTCCAGCAGCATTTTCACTACATAGCTCCTGTATCATCTTAACCACACAATCCTCAGCAGCGTCTACAGTTCATAACTCAATGAGGAACTTCACCACAACCTATATCATATTCTTTTAACCTACAACAGCATCTTTACTACATAACCCCAGCAGCATCTTCACTACATAACCCCAACAGCATCTTCACTACTTAACCTCAACAGCATCTTCATCACATAACCCCAGCAGCATCTTCCCCACATAACTCCAGCAGCATCTTCACTACATAACCCGAGCAGCATTCTCACTACATAACTCCAGCAGCATCTTCACTACAAAAGCCCAGCAGCATCTTCACCAAATAACCACCGGCAGCATCTTTACCACATAACCCCAGCAGCATCTTCAACACATAACCCCCAGCAGCATTATCACTACACAACCTCCGGCACCATATTCACCATACAACCCCAGCAGCATCTTTACCACATAACCCCAGCAGCTTCTTCACTATATAACCCCAGCATCATCTTTACTACATAACACCAACAGCATCTTCACTACATAACCCCAGTATCATCTTCAATACATAACTCCAATAGCATCTTCACTACATAACCCCAGCAGCATCTTCACCACGTAACCCCCAGCAGCATCTTCACCAGACAACCCCAGCAACATCTTTACCAAACATCCCCAGCAGCATCTTCATCTCAAAACCCCAGCAGCATCTTTACCACATAACTCCAGCAGCATCTTCGCCTCGCAACCCCCTGTAGAATTTTCATCACATAAACCCCAGCAGCATCTTCACCACATAACCCCAGCAGCATCTTCACCACATAACCCCAGCAGCATCTTCACCATATAACTACTGCAGCATCTACACCACGTAACCCCAGCAGCATCTTCACTACGTAACCACAACAGCATCTTCTCAACATACCCCCTGCAGCTTTTTTCACCACATAACCCCAACAGCATCTTCACCATATAACTCCAGCAGCATCTTCACCACGTAACTGCAGCAGCATCTTCACTACATAACTCCAACAGCATCTTCTCTACATAATCGCAGCAGCATCTTCAATACATAACCTCAACAGCATCTTCTCCACATTACCCCAGCAACATCTTCACTCATTACCCCAGCTCCATTTTCACCACATATCCCCAGCAACATCTTCAATTACCCCAGCAGTATCTACATCACATATCCCCAGCAACATCTTCACTCATTACCCCAGCAGTATCTTCACCACATATCCCCAGCAACATCTTCACTCATTACCCCAGCAGCATCTTCACAACTTAACCCCATCAGCATCTTCATCACACAACCCCAACGGCATCTTCACCACATAACCCCAACACCACCTTGGTCACATAACCCCAACCGCATCTTTACCAAATAAACCCAGTAGCATCTCATAACCCAACAACATCTTCACTACATAACCCCAGCATCGTCTTCACTACTTTACCCAACAGCCATTTCACTACATAACCCCTGCAGCATCTTCACAACATTACACCATCAGCATTTTCCCCACATATCTCCAGCAGCATCTTCACTACATAACCCCAGCAGCATCTTCACTTAATAACCCCAACAGCACCTTCATTACATAACCCCAACAGTATTTTCTCTACATAACCCCAGCAGCATCTTCATCACATAACCCAACAGCATCTTTACCACATAAGCCCAATAGCATCTTCACTACATAACCCCAGCAGCATCTTCACTACATAACCCCAACAGCATCTTCACTACATAACCTCAGCAGCATCTTCACTACATAACCCCAGCAGCATCTTCACTACATAACCCCAGCAGCATCTTCACCATATAACCCCAACAGAATGTTTATCACATATCGCCTACAGCATCTTCACTATACAACCCCAGCAGCATCTTCACTACATAACCCCAACAGTATCTTCACTACATAACCCCATCAGAATATTCACTACATAACCCCAACAGCATCTTCACTACATAACCCCAACAGTATCTTCACTACTTCACCTCAGCAGCATCTTCACTACATAACCCCAACAGCATCTTCACTACATAACCCCAGCAGCATCTTCACTACGTAACCCCAGCAGCATCTTCACTACATAACTCCAGCATAATCTTCACTACATAACCTAAGCAGCTTCTACACTACATAACCACAACAGCAACTTCACTACATAACCCTAGCAGCATCTTCACCACATAACTCCAGCAGCATCTTCAATACATAACCCCAGCAGCATCTTCACTACGTAAACCCAGCAGCATCTTCACTACATAACCCCAGCAGCATCTTCACCTCATAACTCCAGCAGCATCTTCACCACACAACCCCCAGCAGCATTATCACCACACAACCCCCGGCAGCATATTCACCACATAACTCCAATAGCATTTTCAATACATAACCCCATCAGCATCTTCACCATATAACCCCCAGCAGTCTCTTCACCACATACACCAGCAGCATCTTTACCACATAACCCCAGCAGTATCTTCATCTCAAAACCCTGGCAGCATCTTTATCACATAACTCCAGCAGCATCTTCACCACATAACCCCAGCAGCATCTTCACCACATAACTCCAGCAGCATCTTTACTTTATAAACCGAACAGCATCTTCCCCACATAACCCCAGCAGCATCTTCATTACATAACCCCAGCAGCATCTTCACTACATAACCCCAACAGCATCTTAACTACTTAACCCCAACAGCATCTTCATCACATAACCCCAGCAGCATCTTCCCCACATAAGTCTAGCAGCATCTTCACTACATAACTCGAGCAGCATTCTCACTACATAACTCCAGCAGCATCTTCACTACAAAAGCCCAGCAGCATCTTCACCAAATAACCACCGGCAGCATCTTTACCACATAACCCCAGCAGCATCTTCAACACATAACCCCCAGCAGCATTATCACTACACAACCTCCGGCACCATATTCACCACACAACCCCAGCAGCATCTTTACCACATAACCCCAGCAGCTTCTTCACTATATAACCCCAGCAGCATCTTCACCACATAACCCCAGTAGCATCTTCAATACATAACTCCAATAGCATCTTCACTACATAACCCCAGCAGCATCTTCACCACGTAACCCCCAGCAGCATCTTCACCAGACAACCCCAGCAGCATCTTTAACAAACATCCCCGGCAGCATCTTCATCTCAAAACCCCAGCAGCATCTTTACCACATAACTCCAGCAGCATCTTCGCCTCGCAACCCCCTGTAGAATTTTCATCACATAAACCCCAGCAGCATCTTCACCACATAACCCCAGCAGCATCTTCACCACATAACCCCAGCAGCATCTTCACCACATAACCCCAGCAGCATCTTCCCCATATAACTACTGCAGCATCTTCACCACGTAACCCCAGCAGCATCTTCACTACGTAACCCCAACAGCATCTTCTCAACATACCCCCTGCAGCTTTTTCACCACATAACCCCAACAGCATCTTCACCATATAACTCCAGCAGCATCTTCACCACGTAACTGCAGCAGCATCTTCACTACATAACTCCAGCAGCATTTTCATTACATAGCTCCTGAATCATCTTAACCACACAATCCTCAGCAGCGTCTTCACTTCATAACTCAATGAAGAACTTCACCACAACCTATATCATCTTCTTTTAACCTACAACAGCATCTTTACTACATAACCCCAGCAGCATCTTCACCACATAACTCCAGCAGCATCTTCACTAAATAACCCCAGCAGCATCTTTACCACATAACCCCAGCAGCTTCTTCACTATATAACCCCAGCATCATCTTTACTACATAACACCAACAGCATCTTCACTACATAACCCCCAGCAGCATCTTCACCACACAACCCCAGCAGCATCTTTACCACATATCCCCAGTAGCACCTTCACCTCAAGGCCCAAGCAGCATCTTTACCACATAACTCCAGCAGCATCTTCGCCACGTAACCCCCTGTAGAATTTTCATCACATAACCCCCAGCAGCATCTTCACCACAAAACCCGAGCAGCATCTTCACCACATTACTCCAGCAGCATCTTCACTACATAACCCCAGCAGCTCCTGCACTATAAAACTCCAGCAGCATCTTTACTACATAACCCCAAAAGCGTCTTCATCACATAATTCAACAGCATTTTCATCACATAACCCGAGCAGCATCTTCACCACAAAAGATGCATCATAACCACATATCCCCAGCCACATAACCCCCAGCAGCATTATCACTACAGAACCCCCGGCAGCATATTCACCACACAACGGTGGTGAAACAGCATCTTCACTACAACAACAGCATCTTCACTACATACCCCCAACAGCATCTTCATCACGAAACCCCAAAAGCATCTTCACCACATAACCCGAGCAGCATCTTCACGACATAACCCCAACAGCATCTTCACTACATTAATCCAGGAGCATTTTCACCAGATAACTCCAGCAGCATCATCACCACATAAACCCAACAGCATCTTCAATACATAACTCCAGCAGCATCTTCACTACATAAACCCAGCAGCATCTTCACCACATAACCCCAACAGCATCTTCACTACATAACCCAAACAGTATCTTGACTACATAACGCAAGCAGCATCTTCACTACATAACCCCATCGGCATCTTCATCACACAACTCCAGCTGCATCTTCACCTCATAACCCCAGCAGCTTCTTCATTACATAACCCCAGCAGCATCTTTACTCCATAACCCCAACAGCATCTTCACTACATGACCCCAGCAGCATCTTCCCCACTTAACTCCAGCAGCATCTTCACTACATAACCCCAGCAGGTTCTTCACTACATAACTCCAGCAGCATCTCTACTGCATAACCCCAACAGCATCTTCACTACATAACCCACAACAGCATCTTCACCACAAAACCCCAACAGCATCTTCACTACATAACCCCAGCAGCATCTTCACTACATAACCCCAACAGCATCTTCACTACAAAATCCCAGCAGCATTTTCACTAAATAACTCCTGAATCATCTTAACCACACAATCCTCAGCAGCGTCTTCACTACATAACTCAATGAAGATCTTCACCACAACATATATCATCTTCATTTAACCTACAGCACCATCTTCACTACATAACCCAAGCAGTATCTTCACCACATTACCACAACAGCATCTTCACCACATAAACCCAGCAGCATATTCACTACAAAACACCAGCAGCATCTTTACTACATAACTCCAGCAGCATCTTCACTACATAACCCCAGCAGCATCTTCACCACAAGTCTCCAGAAGCATCTTCACTACATAACCCCAACAGCATCTTCACCACATTACCCAAGCAGCAACTTCACCACACATCCCCATTAACATCTTCCCTCATTACTCAGCAGCATCTTCATCACTTAACACCAACAGCATCTTCATCACATAATCCCAGCAGCATCTTCATCACTTAACCCCAACAGCATTTTCACCACATAACCCCAGCATCATCTTCACCACATAACCCCAAAAGCCTCTTTACCAAATAACCCCAGAAGCATCTTCAGCACATAACCCCAACAGCATCTTCACTACATAACTCCAGCAGCTTATTCACTACATAACCCCAACAGCATCTTCACTACATAACCCCTGCAGCATCTTCACTACATAACCCAAGCAGCATGTTTACCACATAACCCCAGCAGCATCTTCACTACAAAACACAAACAACAACTTCACTACACAACCCAAGCAGCATCTTTACTACATAACCCCAACAGCATCTTCACCACATAACTCCAGCAGCATCTTCACTACATAATCCCAGCAGCTTCTTCACTACATAACCCCAGCAGCATCTTTATTACATAACCCCAACAGCATCTTCACTACATAACCCCAACAGCATCTTCACTTCATAACCCCAGCAGCATCTTCACCACATAACTCCAGCAGCATCTTCACCACATAACTCCAGCAGCATCTTCAATACATAACCCCAGTAACTTCTTCACTACATAACTCCAGCAGCATCTTTATCACATAACCCCAACCGCATCTTCTCCACATAACCCCAGCAACATCTTCACCACATAACCCCAACAGCATCTTCACTACACAACTCCAGCAGCATCTTCACACATAACCCCATCAGCATCTTCACCACATAACCTCAGCAGCATATTCACTACATAAACCCAACTGCATCTTCACTAGAAAACCCCAGCAGCTTCTTCACTAAATAACTCCTGAATCATCTTAACCACACAATCCTTAGCAGCGTCTTCACTACATAACTCAATAAACATCTTCACCACAACCTATATCATCTTCATTTAACCTACAGCAGCATTTTCGCTACATAACCCCAGCAGCATCTTCACCACATAACTACAGCACAATCTTCACTACATAACCCCAGCAGATTTTTCACTACATAACCCCAACAGCATCTTCACCACATAACCACAACAGCATCTTCACTACATAACTCCAGCAGCATTTTCACTACATAGCTCCTGTATCATCTTAACCACACAATCCTCAGCAGCGTCTACAGTTCATAACTCAATGAGGAACTTCACCACAACCTATATCATATTCTTTTAACCTACAACAGCATCTTTACTACATAACCCCAGCAGCATCTTCACTACATAACCCCAACAGCATCTTCACTACTTAACCTCAACAGCATCTTCATCACATAACCCCAGCAGCATCTTCCCCACATAACTCCAGCAGCATCTTCACTACATAACCCGAGCAGCATTCTCACTACATAACTCCAGCAGCATCTTCACTACAAAAGCCCAGCAGCATCTTCACCAAATAACCACCGGCAGCATCTTTACCACATAACCCCAGCAGCATCTTCAACACATAACCCCCAGCAGCATTATCACTACACAACCTCCGGCACCATATTCACCATACAACCCCAGCAGCATCTTTACCACATAACCCCAGCAGCTTCTTCACTATATAACCCCAGCATCATCTTTACTACATAACACCAACAGCATCTTCACTACATAACCCCAGTATCATCTTCAATACATAACTCCAATAGCATCTTCACTACATAACCCCAGCAGCATCTTCACCACGTAACCCCCAGCAGCATCTTCACCAGACAACCCCAGCAACATCTTTACCAAACATCCCCAGCAGCATCTTCATCTCAAAACCCCAGCAGCATCTTTACCACATAACTCCAGCAGCATCTTCGCCTCGCAACCCCCTGTAGAATTTTCATCACATAAACCCCAGCAGCATCTTCACCACATAACCCCAGCAGCATCTTCACCACATAACCCCAGCAGCATCTTCACCATATAACTACTGCAGCATCTACACCACGTAACCCCAGCAGCATCTTCACTACGTAACCACAACAGCATCTTCTCAACATACCCCCTGCAGCTTTTTTCACCACATAACCCCAACAGCATCTTCACCATATAACTCCAGCAGCATCTTCACCACGTAACTGCAGCAGCATCTTCACTACATAACTCCAACAGCATCTTCTCTACATAATCGCAGCAGCATCTTCAATACATAACCTCAACAGCATCTTCTCCACATTACCCCAGCAACATCTTCACTCATTACCCCAGCTCCATTTTCACCACATATCCCCAGCAACATCTTCAATTACCCCAGCAGTATCTACATCACATATCCCCAGCAACATCTTCACTCATTACCCCAGCAGTATCTTCACCACATATCCCCAGCAACATCTTCACTCATTACCCCAGCAGCATCTTCACAACTTAACCCCATCAGCATCTTCATCACACAACCCCAACGGCATCTTCACCACATAACCCCAACACCACCTTGGTCACATAACCCCAACCGCATCTTTACCAAATAAACCCAGTAGCATCTCATAACCCAACAACATCTTCACTACATAACCCCAGCATCGTCTTCACTACTTTACCCAACAGCCATTTCACTACATAACCCCTGCAGCATCTTCACAACATTACACCATCAGCATTTTCCCCACATATCTCCAGCAGCATCTTCACTACATAACCCCAGCAGCATCTTCACTTAATAACCCCAACAGCACCTTCATTACATAACCCCAACAGTATTTTCTCTACATAACCCCAGCAGCATCTTCATCACATAACCCAACAGCATCTTTACCACATAAGCCCAATAGCATCTTCACTACATAACCCCAGCAGCATCTTCACTACATAACCCCAACAGCATCTTCACTACATAACCTCAGCAGCATCTTCACTACATAACCCCAGCAGCATCTTCACTACATAACCCCAGCAGCATCTTCACCATATAACCCCAACAGAATGTTTATCACATATCGCCTACAGCATCTTCACTATACAACCCCAGCAGCATCTTCACTACATAACCCCAACAGTATCTTCACTACATAACCCCATCAGAATATTCACTACATAACCCCAACAGCATCTTCACTACATAACCCCAACAGTATCTTCACTACTTCACCTCAGCAGCATCTTCACTACATAACCCCAACAGCATCTTCACTACATAACCCCAGCAGCATCTTCACTACGTAACCCCAGCAGCATCTTCACTACATAACTCCAGCATAATCTTCACTACATAACCTAAGCAGCTTCTACACTACATAACCACAACAGCAACTTCACTACATAACCCTAGCAGCATCTTCACCACATAACTCCAGCAGCATCTTCAATACATAACCCCAGCAGCATCTTCACTACGTAAACCCAGCAGCATCTTCACTACATAACCCCAGCAGCATCTTCACCTCATAACTCCAGCAGCATCTTCACCACACAACCCCCAGCAGCATTATCACCACACAACCCCCGGCAGCATATTCACCACATAACTCCAATAGCATTTTCAATACATAACCCCATCAGCATCTTCACCATATAACCCCCAGCAGTCTCTTCACCACATACACCAGCAGCATCTTTACCACATAACCCCAGCAGTATCTTCATCTCAAAACCCTGGCAGCATCTTTATCACATAACTCCAGCAGCATCTTCACCACATAACCCCAGCAGCATCTTCACCACATAACTCCAGCAGCATCTTTACTTTATAAACCGAACAGCATCTTCCCCACATAACCCCAGCAGCATCTTCATTACATAACCCCAGCAGCATCTTCACTACATAACCCCAACAGCATCTTAACTACTTAACCCCAACAGCATCTTCATCACATAACCCCAGCAGCATCTTCCCCACATAAGTCTAGCAGCATCTTCACTACATAACTCGAGCAGCATTCTCACTACATAACTCCAGCAGCATCTTCACTACAAAAGCCCAGCAGCATCTTCACCAAATAACCACCGGCAGCATCTTTACCACATAACCCCAGCAGCATCTTCAACACATAACCCCCAGCAGCATTATCACTACACAACCTCCGGCACCATATTCACCACACAACCCCAGCAGCATCTTTACCACATAACCCCAGCAGCTTCTTCACTATATAACCCCAGCAGCATCTTCACCACATAACCCCAGTAGCATCTTCAATACATAACTCCAATAGCATCTTCACTACATAACCCCAGCAGCATCTTCACCACGTAACCCCCAGCAGCATCTTCACCAGACAACCCCAGCAGCATCTTTAACAAACATCCCCGGCAGCATCTTCATCTCAAAACCCCAGCAGCATCTTTACCACATAACTCCAGCAGCATCTTCGCCTCGCAACCCCCTGTAGAATTTTCATCACATAAACCCCAGCAGCATCTTCACCACATAACCCCAGCAGCATCTTCACCACATAACCCCAGCAGCATCTTCACCACATAACCCCAGCAGCATCTTCCCCATATAACTACTGCAGCATCTTCACCACGTAACCCCAGCAGCATCTTCACTACGTAACCCCAACAGCATCTTCTCAACATACCCCCTGCAGCTTTTTCACCACATAACCCCAACAGCATCTTCACCATATAACTCCAGCAGCATCTTCACCACGTAACTGCAGCAGCATCTTCACTACATAACTCCAACAGCATCTTCTCTACATAATCCCAGCAGCATCTTCAATACATAACCTCAACAGCATCTTCACCACATTACCCCAGCAACATCTTCACTCATTACCCCAGCCCCATTTTCACCACATATCCCCAGCAACATCTTCACTCATTATCCCAGCAGTATCTTCATCACATATCCCAAGCAACATCTTCACTCATTACCCCAGCAGTATCTTCACCACATATCCCCAGCAACATCTTCACTCATTACCCCAGCAGCATCTTCACAACTTAACCCCATCAGCATCTTCATCACACAACCCCAACGGCATCTTCACCACATAACCCCAACACCACCTTGGTCACATAACCCCAACCGCAGCTTTACCAAATAAACCCAGTAGCATCTCATAACCCAACAACATCTTCACTACATAACCCCAGCATCGTCTTCACTACTTTACCCAACAGCCTTTTCACTACATAACCCCTGCAGCATCTTCACAACATTACACCATCAGCATTTTCCCCACATATCTCCAGCAGCATCTTCACTACATAACCCCAGCAGCATCTTCACTTAATAACCCCAACAGCACCTTCATTACATAACCCCAACAGTATTTTCTCTACATAACCCCAGCAGCATCTTCATCACATTTATTTATTTATTTATTTATGCATATACAAGAATGTACATAAGGAATGTGAGGATACAAATATGGTAATTACAGTCTTGTAAAGCCACTAGCACGCGCAGCGTTTCGGGCAGGTCCTTAATCTAAGAAAATTTTAAGGAGGTAAATACTTGCAAAATTATAGACAAAAAATGATAACAGATTATATGAAATGAAAAAATGATGAGAGAAAATTGTAGGTACAGTATATTAAAGCACATAGGTAGCTAGGATTGATTGCAATGACAGTTTGAATGGTAGTTGACAAAAAAAATTGGTAGGCATAATACAGCAGAAACAATATAAGATTGGTTGCAATGACAGCTTGAATGGTAGTTGACAAAAATTGGTAGTCACAATACAGCATATGGCTAGCACATAAAAGAAGACAGCAATGAACACAATGATAAGGTTGTTTGATATTACATAAAAATTAGAAGATTGGGTAACACAAGGTACAGAGCAAATTTAAAGCTCAGTGTAGGAAACTAAGAAGATGAAGTTAGGTACTTTTTGGTTTTGGTACATAACCCAACAGCATCTTTACCACATAACCCCAACAGCATCTTCACTACATAACCCCAGCAGCATCTTCACTACATAACCCCAACAGCATCTTCACTACATAACCCCAAAAGTATCTTCAATACTTAACCTCAGCAGCATCTTCACTACATAACCCCAGCAGCATCTTCACTACATAACCCCAGCAGCATCTTCACTACATAACCCCAACAGTATCTTCACTACATAACCCCATCAGAATATTCACTACATAACCCCAACAGCATCTTCACTACATAACCCCAACAGTATCTTCACTACTTCACCTCAGCAGCATCTTCACTACATAACCCCAACAGCATCTTCACTACATAACCCCAGCAGCATCTTCACTACGTAACCCCAGCAGCATCTTCACTACATAACTCCAGCATAATCTTCACTACATAACCCAAGCAGCTTCTTCACTACATAACCACAACAGCATCTTCACTACATAACCCTAGCAACATCTTCACCACATAACTCCAGCAGCATCTTCACTACATAACCCCAGCAGCATCTTCACTACGTAAACCCATCAGCATCTTCACTACATAACCCCAGCAGCATCTTCACCTCATAACTCCAGCAGCATCTTCACCACACAACCCCCAGCAGCATTATCACCACACAACCCCCGGCAGCATATTCACCACATAACTCCAATAGCATCTTCAATACATAACCCCATCAGCATCTTCACCATATAACCCCCAGCAGTCTCTTCACCACAAAACACCAGCAGCATCTTTACCACATAACCCCAGCAGTATCTTCATCTCAAAACCCCAGCAGCATCTTTACCACATAACTCCAGCAGCATCTTCACCACATAACCCCAGCAGCATCTTCACCACATAACTCCAGCAGCATCTTTACTTTATAAACCGAACAGCATCTTCCCCACATAACCCCAGCAGCATCTTCATTACATAACCCCAGCAGCATCTTCACTACATAACCCCAACAGCATCTTAACTACTTAACCCCAACAGCATCTTCATCACATAACCCCAGCAGCATCTTCCCCACATAACTCTAGCAGCATCTTCACTACATAACCCGAGCAGCATTCTCACTACATAACTCCAGCAGCATCTTCACTACAAAAGCCCAGCAGCATCTTCACCAAATAACCACCGGCAGCATCTTTACCACATAACCCCAGCAGCATCTTCAACACATAACCCCCAGCAGCATTATCACTACACAACCTCCGGCACCATATTCACCACACAACCCCAGCAGCATCTTTACCACATAACCCCAGCAGCTTCTTCACTATATAACCCCAGCAGCATCTTCACTACATAACCCCAGCAGCATCTTCACTACATAACCCCAACAGCATCTTAACTACTTAACCCCAACAGCATCTTCATCACATAACCCCAGCAGCATCTTCCCCACATAACTCTAGCAGCATCTTCACTACATAACCCGAGCAGCATTCTCACTACATAACTCCAGCAGCATCTTCACTACAAAAGCCCAGCAGCATCTTCACCAAATAACCACCGGCAGCATCTTTACCACATAACCCCAGCAGCATCTTCAACACATAACCCCCAGCAGCATTATCACTACACAACCTCCGGCACCATATTCACCACACAACCCCAGCAGCATCTTTACCACATAACCCCAGCAGCTTCTTCACTATATAACCCCAGCAGCATCTTCACTACATAACCCCAGTAGCATCTTCAATACATAACTTCAATAGCATCTTCACTACATAACCCCAGCAGCATCTTCACCATGTAACCCCCAGCAGCATCTTCACGAGACAACCCCAGCAGCAACTTTACCAAACATCCCCAGCAGCATCTTCATCTCAAAACCCCAGCAGCATCTTTACCACATAACTCCAGCAGCATCTTCGCCTCGCAACCCCCTGTAGAATTTTCATCACACAAACCCCAGCAGCATCTTTACCATATAATCCCAGCAGCATCTTCACCACATAACCCCAGCAGCATCTTCACCACATAACCCCAGAAGCATCTTCACCATATAACTACTGCAGCATCTTCACCACGTAACCCCAGCAGCATCTTCACTACGTAACCCCAACAGCATCTTCTCAACATACCCCCTGCAGCTTTTTCACCACATAACCCCAACAGCATCTTCACCATATAACTCCAGCAGCATCTTCACCACGTAACTGCAGCAGCATCTTCACTACATAACTCCAACAGCATCTTCTCTACATAACCCCAGCAGCATCTTCAATATATAACCTCAACAGCATCTTCACCACATTACCCCAGCAACATCTTCACTCATTACCCCAGCTCCATTTTCACCACATATCCCCAGCAACATCTTCACTCATTACCCCAGCAGTATCTTCATCACTTATCCCTAGCAACATCTTCACTCATTACCCCAGCAGTATCTTCACCACATATCCCCAGCAACATCTTCACTCATTACCCCAGCAGCATCTTCACAACTTAACCCCATCAGCATCTTCATCACACAGCCCCAACGGCATCTTCACCACATAACCCCAACACCACCTTGGTCACATAACCCAACCGCATCTTTACCAAATAAACCCAGTAGCATCTCACAACCCAACAACATCTTCACTACATAACTCCAGCATCGTCTTCACTACTTTACCCAACAGCCTTTTCACTACATAACCCCTGCAGCATCTTCACAACATTACACCATCAGCATTTTCCCCACATATCTCCAGCAGCATCTTCACTACATAACCCCAGCAGCATCTTCACTTAATAACCCCAACAGCACCTTCATTACATAACCCCAACAGTATTTTCTCTACATAACCCCAGCAGCATCTTCATCACATAACCCAACAGCATCCTTACCACATAACCCCAACAGCATCTTCACTACATAACCCCAGCAGCATCTTCACTACATAACCCCAACAGCATCTTCACTACATAACCCCAAAAGTATCTTCACTACTTAACCTCAGCAGCATCTTCACTACATATCCCCAGCAGCATCTTCACTACATAACCCCAGCAGCATCTTCACCATATAACCCCAACAGCATGTTTATCACATATCGCCTACAGCATCTTCACTATACAACCCCAGCAGCATCTTCACTACATAACCCCAACAGTATCTTCACTACATAACCTCATCAGAATATTCACTACATAACCCCAATAGCATCTTCACTACATAACTCCAGCATAATCTTCACTACATAACCCAAGCAGCTTCTTCACTACATAACCACAACAGCATCTTTACTACATAACCCTAGCAGCATCTTCACATAACTCCAGCAGCATCTTCACTGTTGGAAATTTCCAACACCGAATACAACACTGTTGTATTCTCATTAATTATTACTAATTCTACTAATCATTGTAGTAAGTAAAATTAACACAACGTAGAATCCACATGTACTAATAATCACATCTGTACAATAGGCTAGAATTCTTATGTCACCCGACGCCAGTATTGCGTCAGATTTCATTTTAATAAACACATTTATATCCAATGTGCCTGAGAATTGAATTCGATTCTCTATAACAAACGGTGTTCTGTGTGATAATTAATTACAGATAAATTGACCTCCAACTAAAGCCGAATAGAGCGTTAAAGTCATAACAGTTATCTAGTAATAAAAATTAATGTCACACGTGAATGCCCTGGAGAGACATCAATTCTTCTCCATTATATGTTTACTCTCACTGAACTGGCAAATAATAATATTTAACTCTTCCAAATGATAAACCCGTCCTAACTCGAGCATTTCAAGCACAACCGCGAGAAATGCTAGTATCCATAATAATAACTGGGTTAATGAAAGCGAGACGCGGAGCGGGGAGGGAGAGGACGCCAGTGCACGTGTTGAGATGCTCCCGAGCGGACCTGTTCACGTAGTGCTCACGAGGAGATGCCATTACCCATCCATCCGGGTAAACGCTATTCATTCTCCCGAAGAAAGTCGCCACTGTGAGGCGTGAAGAGCCTTGCAGACAATATCTTCACCTGGTGTCAGTGTCATACAAGGAACCTATCAAATCTGGTTCTTTGTGACTCCACGTGACCGGCCAGTGAAGCGCGTCATTATCCAGGATAGGCCAAGCCAGAGCCTGGGACGCGAATTTCGGCAAACTTAAACTTACACAGTGCCCATATTAGCTAAGTATCTTATCCTTATTTGATGCATCTGATAGGGTGTAGAATTATAGCTGGGTAGTTTGTCGTGACGACGCATAACAACAACAAATCACAGGTCATTATCCTTCACCCATTATTAATATTAATTTATTGAACATAGAAATCCAGTAGTTTAATTAGTTACTACTGTAAACATTTATTTTGCAGCATGTGAGAAGAATTCTCCTAGCTGCCCACTCCCATGTTATCCAGCTCCTAAGGGCTCCAGGCCGAGCCCAGTAGAATTAGAGGAAGTGTCGTGACTCACTTTAAGGAATCGTCATTAAGCTAAGATTCCTTTGTATTCCTCTAATTTATTATTTGTAATTTTTTACATGCAGAACTCTGTTTATTGGATTGACATGTGTTTATTATGATTATTATTATTATATTCATAATCTATGTTCCCATTAATGATAATGACAATGATTTCATAATTATTCATAGGATTAGATTATTATATCTTGGATTAGTGAACGAACCACACTAGTTCCTGGACGTACTGAGTTCCAGTAATAACCCCCCAATGTAGGTGTTTGAGGTTTGATTAATTTAATTATACAGCCCATTAATTATTTCTATGATCATATTCTCTAGTATTTTATCCATAGTTACTGGTTCATCTAGGAATTATCAAATGATCATAATTTCTCAGTTTCCCTCTTTACTATAAAAGCGGGTGGTCCTTCGTAATTTAATTTACTACATTAATATTTAAATAATTAGATTCAAGCCCCAAATGTCCCACATTATGGTCCTTATCGAACCGGATAGGCATTAAATTTATAATTAAAATATTAATCATTAATAACTAATCCTTGTGTGACATAAGCTAGACTAACTATTTAATTAATTGTGTCAACTAACAGTGTAACACATCAGTTAGTCTAGATCACACTAACATATTGCTACTTTCACCTCATGTATAAGGTAGCTTTAGTGGGTCATAGCCAATTACCCACAACATTTAGACCTACACTTCATACTGAAGTAGAATCTTTAGGTCACCAAGAGCAACAGCTCATAACCTTATATTAATCACTAACACCAATTAAGTGTTAACCATTTAGGCTATACCAATGTTTCAATATATGGCTGTCAGCAGACTGTCCATTATAGCCTGAATCCATGTTATAATTACTGATTCACTCAAGTTGGTGGATCATTAACATTTAGGGATCCAGGATACTAATATAAATTACTGATCTCATACTAGTTAATCATTACTAACCCTGATAACATTTTATTCCACAATTAGGAGTACATTTAGGAGTTAGGTAATATTTACGGCAGTAAAATACTTGCCAAACACAAATAATTCCTTTGTGTTCATTTAATTTCTTATACACATAATTATACAAGTGTATATTATATAAAATACAAAAAAAACAAAAACACAGCACAATTATTTGCACATTACTGCACCATAATATAATCTTTGCCAACCTTTATTAGGTAGCAATTTAGGCTGTGATTGTGTTGAATTTGGCACAAGCACAGACTAAATATAGTTGTAGTTTCTTAAGTAGAAATTCTCACGACTAGGCTTGAGCTAGTTATTGACACATATATTATTCTTTTTGTGCTGACCCTATCAAGGGTGGGATTAACCATTTATTGTGTAATTATTTTATTGCATATTTCTATGTATGTCTTTATGTGTTACTGTATGCCCACTACCCATCCGAGGCTGATTTAGAAGAGCTAAGCTGAGGAACACCTGTAGTGAGACCAAGGTACCACTCAAATCTTAGTTGCTTATTATTAGGTAGGTAGCTAACCTCTAAATGAGGTAACTTACAACCAGCCTCAAGAAATATCAGGCTGTCAATAATTATACCTGCTCTACATCAAGGAGCAGACACCATAGCTATACAAGTAGCTATATAAGCCTTATAAGGCTCAAATTTACATCCAGAATGGATACTTCTGAAATATTAAAGAGAATCAGTATTATCCTGAGAGGTCTTCAAAAGTACCTATCAAGACGACTTAACGACTGCGACAACTGTTTAGAAAACAATCCAATTGACTTTTTTGAGTTCAACCTCTTCACAGAGGCAGCTAACGAAAAATACGTCCAGGTGAAGGAGACCATTGAGGCTTATAAAGACAAACTCTTTAGCAGTAATACTGACCCAGACGAATTAAGTCTGATAGAATATGATCTTGATGAATATGAAGATACCATTCAAGACAAGTTAGATCACTATAAAAGAGTGCTTGCGAAACAAAATGATCCTGATTGGATAGAACGTTTTTGTAGAAAAACTACAACCGAGCAAGCATCCAGCTCAGATGAAATACATGAGCTACCTCAAGATGAGGAGAATCCTCTAATCAATACTGATCACTATACAGGATCAACAACTGAAGTTCAACCTTCATTTTCTAACCCCTCATCTAACACAGCTTCATGTGATGATTTGTTTACAGAGTCTGATCAAATTTCAGACCACTCTTCTCAATGTTCCCTGGATTCTATAAGTTCAATACATAAGGCTACTGAATTAACTAGCTTATCACAAGAACCCAAAGAAACAAGTGAAGCTGCAGATGAAACAAGTGAATCTGCAATAATCAGTGAATCTGAACCAGAAAATGATAAAGCTAATGCTGCAGCAGCAGTTGAAGCTATAATTAAAGCTGAGGCTAAACAAGAAGCCTAAAGCAACACAAGTAATGGTCACAATTGCTCACAACAGCCTTCTAAAGTAAGTGCTAACAATGAGAAGACTATTATAAACCTTGTGCACCAATTATTAAATTTATCTTCACCAGAACAATCAGTTGACTCTTTACAAGCCTTTAGTTTCCAGCTTGAGTCACTGATAAATTCTTTCAGTAAAGAGGTGGATCACCCAACTACTGAGTGGATGACTAAAATTATCATCCAAAGAAATTTGTCTGGTGACACACTTAATAAATTATATGTATGCCAGAATGGTAATACCCTGTTAATGCAGGATATATTTACAGGTTTGCGTAATATGAGCAATCATACAGCAGACCAAGCAATTAATGCTAAATCTGAATGCACCAAAACTGTACCTACATCAGTTTCCTTACCTGAAACTCCTAAAGTGACACTGTCACTAGGTAACAAAGGTGCTAATAATCAATGTAACAACAATCAGTCAAATACTGATTCATCAGTGAGACCTAAGAGCCCCACAGGTGATCCTAAGAGACCTAATAGTCCAAAGAGCACCCCCAATGATTCCACAGGTGCTCCTAAGAGACCTAATAGTCCAAAGAGCACTCCCAAGAGCCTATTAATGGTTCCCCAGAGTACACCAAGTACTCACAAGAGAATAAATAACAAGCAAATGCAAACAGCAAAACCATCACAACCTGCAAGTACTGTTTTACCTAAACCGGTAACCTCTAAACGATCTGTAGGATGGGGAATGTGTTTGTTTTGCAATCAAAAACATTCTCTGTACAAATGTACTAATTATCCTAATAGAGACACAAGAGTCAGACGACTCAAACAATTACACAAATGTACTAGGTGTCTCAAACCACATAATGTTAACAGCTGTGAAACCCCACTGAATACCTGCAATAGGTGTAGAAGGGGCAAGCATCATGCTGCACTGTGCAAATCAGTTAGGACTAATTATGTCAATCCTAGAATAGGACATAGAGAATCTACACCAGTACAGTGCTGCAAGGTGCGAGATGTGTACAGCGTAACTTCACAAGCATCTCAAGTGGATGCTGCTTTGCCTACTGCCCAACTTCAAGTGAAGAACAGAGGAGCCAAGATCACCATACGTGGACTATTTGATCAAGGTTCCCAGAGAACTTTCATTACTCAAAGGGCAGCAGAGGCACTTAATTTACAACCAATAGGACAGGTAAAATTAAACTTGTCAGGGTTCATGATAAATCGAGGAACCCATGAATACTCAGTAGTTCAACCGCTTGTACGACTAGGTAGTCATGCCAAGGCTGTCCAAGCCATTGTTGTGGATCAAATACCTTTAGACTTAAATATTAAGGGTCTGGGGTACACAGCCCACTTCCTGCAGGAACGTGAAATTAATTTGGCTGACAACAAGTTAACGTCTGACCGCCTTAACAATGTAGATGTACTAGTAGGAGCCGACTACTATTACCAGTTCATAACTGGACATGTTAAACGATTGGGAATGAATATGCTCCAATCTGCAGGTGGCTACTTACTTACTGGTAAAGTTCTGAATGTGAACAAGCCTAAGCCTGCCAACAATAATAAATTAGTCAGCAGTAAATCAATTCTCCAGCAGCAAGCTAAAAGGAGAAACACAGCTGAGTAATAAACTCAGATTGAATGTAGTGCAATTGATACTCGCCGAGATGTTTTATAGCTCTCAGTGAAAACCAATGGTCCGTACTCAAACAAGTACAAGTCACAGCGACCAAACTATTGAATTCACTGCAGACCTAGAATTATTCTCGACAAGTAGTAATTGACCACACTCAGTCTTCCTAGGTAAATTGTAATGTTGGGCTAGAGAATCTAGTACTCCCTAGGTAATTAATAATGTTAGGCTAGAGAATCTAGCACTCAATGCCACTGGCATTTCCTGAATTTAGTAATAAATTCACTAGGACCACTGGTCCACTATACTTGCGCTTAAAGGTTTGCCAAGAAAACCTTCTTAATACCATGTTTTCTGCACTAAGAGTTAGTGATAAATACTTGCATCAATTTGTTTGAGTTGTTTTTCTTTCGTTTCTGCTTATTTAGTGTAGGAGTGCAGCACGAACAAACTTGCAAACTTACTAATAAGTAAGCGAATTTACAGAGAACTAATATGTTTAATGCATTATCGTTAAACATCAGCATTGTTAATTAACATGCTTCATGAGCTTAATATAGCTCACCTTAGAATTAACGTAATAATATGAGTGCTTGTTCCCCATGCGTATACGAGCTTAATATTGCTCGCCATGACAATCGAACGCTTTAATGTTCCCCATGCCACGAGCACTACTCGTCATGATAATTGAATGATGCAAAACTCCACCTCGTTAATTCGAGTTCACTGAACTCACCCTGTTAACCCTGTTAACGAGTTCACTGTAACTCACCCTGTTAGCACTGCTAACGAGCTCACTGTAGCTCACCATGTTCACAAGTTCAATATAGCTCGACCTGTTAATGAGCTCAATACTGCTCACAATGTTAATTCGAGTACATTTTTGCTCACAATTAGCTTAGTCCCTTACTTAGGTAGGTTAGAAATTCAAACCATTTATTTAGGTAGGTTTAGGGACTTTAGTTAGTGTCAACTGAGTACTAGCCTAATCTGTACTCACCATTAATTGCAGTTGACTATACTTATAGAGACTGATTTAATAAACCTGAGAATTGAATTCGATTCTCTATAACAAACGGTGTTCTGTGTGATAATTAATTACAGATAAATTGACCTCCAACTAAAGCCGAATAGAGCGTTAAAGTCATAACAGTTATGTAGTAATAAAAATTAACGTCACACGTGAATGCCCTGGAGAGACATCAATTCTTCTCCATTATATGTTTACTCTCACTGAACTGGCAAATAATAATATTTAACTCTTCCAAATGATAAACCCGTCCTAACTCGAGCATTTCAAGCACAACCGCGAGAAATGCTAATATCCATAATAATAACTGGGTTAATGAAAGCGAGACGCGGAGCGGGGAGGGAGAGGACGCCAGTGCACGTGTTGAGACGCTCCCGAGCGGACCTGTTCACGTAGTGCTCACGAGGAGACGCCATTACCCATCCATCCAGGTAAACGCTATTCATTCTCCCGAAGAAAGTCGCCACTGTGAGGCGTGAAGAGCCTTGCAGACAATATCTTCACCTGGTGTCAGTGTCATACAAGGAACCTATCAAATCTGGTTCTTTGTGACTCCACGTGACCGGCCAGTGAAGCGCGTCATTATCCAGGATAGGCCAAGCCAGAGCCTGGGACGCGAATTTCGGCAAACTTAAACTTACACAGTGCCCATATTAGCTTAGTATCTTATCCTTATTTGATGCATCTGATAGGGTGTAGAATTATAGCTGGGTAGTTTGTCGTGACGACGCATAACAACAACAAATCACAGGTCATTATCCTTCACCCATTATTAATATTAATTTATTGAACATAGAAATCCAGTAGTTTAATTAGTTACTACTGTAAACATTTATTTTGCAGCATGTGAGAAGAATTCTCCTAGCTGCCCACTCCCATGTTATCCAGCTCCTAAGGGCTCCAGGCCGAGCCCAGTAGAATTAGAGGAAGCGTCGTGACTCACTTTAAGGAATCGTCATTAAGCTAAGATTCCTTTGTATTCCTCTAATTTATTATTTGTAATTTTTTACATGCAGAACTCTGTTTATTGGATTGACATGTGTTTATTATGATTATTATTATTATATTCATAATCTATGTTCCCATTAATGATAATGACAATGATTTCACAATTATTCATAGGATTAGATTATTATATCTTGGATTAGTGAACGAACCACACTAGTTCCTGGACGTACTGAGTTCCAGTAATAACCCCCCAATGTAGGTGTTTGAGGTTTGATTAATTTAATTATACAGCCCATTAATTATTTCTATGATCATATTCTCTAGTATTTTATCCATAGTTACTGGTTCATCTAGGAATTATCAAATGATCATAATTTCTCAGTTTCCCTCTTTACTATAAAAGCGGGTGGTCCTTCGTAATTTAATTTACTACATTAATATTTAAATAATTAGATTCAAGCCCCAAATGTCCCACATTATGGTCCTTATCGAACCGGATAGGCATTAAATTTATAATTAAAATATTAATCATTAATAACTAATCCTTGTGTGACATAAGCTAGACTAACTATTTAATTAATTGTGTCAACTAACAGTGTAACACATCAGTTAGTCTAGATCACACTAACATACTGCTACTTTCACCTCATGTATAAGGTAGCTTTAGTGGGTCATAGCCAATTACCGACAACATTTAGACCTACACTTCATACTGAAGTAGAATCTTTAGGTCACCAAGAGCAACGACTAGGCTTGAGCTAGTTATTGACACATATATTATTCTTTTTGTGCTGACCCTATCAAGGGTGGGATTAACCATTTATTGTGTAATTATTTTATTGCATATTTCTATGTATGTCTTTATGTGTTACTGTATGCCCACTACCCATCCGAGGCTGATTTAGAAGAGCTAAGCTGAGGAACACCTGTAGTGAGACCAAGGTACCACTCAAATCTTAGTTGCTTATTATTAGGTAGGTAGCTAACCTCTAAATGAGGTAACTTACAACCAGCCTCAAGAAATATCAGGCTGTCAATAATTATACCTGCTCTACATCAAGGAGCAGACACCATAGCTATACAAGTAGCTATATAAGCCTTATAAGGCTCAAATTTACATCCAGAATGGATACTTCTGAAATATTAAAGAGAATCAGATTATTAAAGAGATTGTGCAACGTCACATCTGCACTTAACTCCAACGATATTCTACTACTTTTCAGGAAGCAGTGGTAGGAGTACCCTGGGAGGCTGCAATAGTGTGTCAATTCTAAAGAATATATATCATTTAGAATTGCCCTGTGGTGTGTAAAAATGTCAGCCAGTAATCCTACATCACACCTCAAATAAATGAGGAGGTAGTCTTTTAATGTCCTACACCCTGTAGCCTCCCATACTAATTTAGAATGTCTATATTCGTCCAAAGTTATACCTGATTTGTTTAGGGAGCTGTAGAACATTTCAATAGGAGGGAGTGTTGTGTCATTAAAGCAGCTGATTTTTGTGGTATATTCATAAGGGAAAAACTTTCCCCTTTAAGAGTAGGTGGTGACTCTTTTTGGGCAAACCCTCTATCATTGAGTGAGTGAATGTTAAGGGGCTGGCTGAATCAATGTGGGTCTTTGCTAGGGATGAAAGACTACCTGTAATAAAAGCCAGTGAATCAAGAAATTTAAGCTTCCCTATTTCCACCTTAAGATATTTCGTCCCCTGTCTCATGAGGATATTGCTCTTAATATTTGAATCCATGGTAAACTCCCTCAAAATTAAGCCCATGTCATAAGACATATTATGGGCAATTAGAACTAAACTCTCCAGAGCATTCTTGTGGCGGAGGTTGCAGTAATTACATAGAGCTCCAATATAATTGAGCTTTTCCCTAAGGTGATCATGATGTTGAACCTTGAAATTGGAGGGGGTAAATACCCGCTCACAAAACTGGCAGTGAGTCTGTCTCCTAAAATGGATCATATCCTCAAGAGACATGTCTATTTCATAATGGTGGAGGGTGGATCTGATAATTTCCCATTTGGTAGCAACTCGCTGCATGAAATGAGTAACACTGTCCCCCCCAAAATAAGTAAATTTATCAACGACAGTGTGGTTCCTATCGACAATTATATAGCTGTATGCTATAGGTCTATGTATGGCTGTAACAGAACCTAGACAATCCTCAGTGCTTAGGACACACTCGAAATCAAAATAGCCCACATGGGAAGGGGCGTAACCTTTCCCAGTATTTTTAAAATGGAGTGTGTCCCCAGGCTGAGGGTAAATAATTTTCTGAGTGATGTCGCAGGAAGATGAGTGATTTGTTAGCTCAGACGAATTTTGATATTCTGAGAGACAGTTTCTACAGAAGACTGTCTTTCGTTTGTGGCTGCGAGTAAAGTTCCGTAGGAACTTATCGAACTCTTTAATCAACGCCACATGAGATTCCCCCAATAAAAATAAAGGAACTATGACCGAGTACTGTCTGCTACCACGACGACAAAGAGAGACGTGATAGACGCCATCTGTATGTTTGTGTATTGAATACAAAAAAATGGATAGTTTATTTCTATTCTCCAATTTAGAGATATCCTCCCAAGACAGAGGGAAGGATAAATTGTCGTATTTGACCATTTTCCTAATCCTAGAGTGAGACTCTACAAGTCTCCCTATACGTCTCCACTTCCACCCTTGTTGTGACGCCAGAAAAGCAGCAATGCACTGAATAATGCATGTTTTATTGTTACCAGCTGGGTTTGGGTTGAAGACCTCATGCCGTCCCCTTAGAAATGGGGGATAAGGGACATAATCCCCCAAAACTGACCTTACACTTGCATTACAGATGACGATTTTGAGGAAATCGACATTATATAATATGAAACCACTCCCCTCTGTTTCTGAAAGGAGATCTTCCAGTCGTGTAATCATATAAGCCACCCAGCTATCAATAAGATTACCCACATCCTCAAGAGTTACCAGTCTAGCGGGTGTTGTTATGAAGTGTTCTCTAAAGTCATCATCTTCCGTGAGTCGTTGTTTCAAAAGTGTTACCTTTACTTCGAGGAGGATTTTTAATGATGAAGTAAAATTGCCATGTCCCCCAAGAGAATTCATGTAATTCTCTATTTCAGATATGTAATAGTCCCTAAAGTTGCTTAGGAGTCCTATAGGGTCTGTGGCGAAGGCTGAGAGGATGGAATATTCCAGCCTAGTAAAGAGATTCCCCAGAGCCCCCACCCTATTAATTAAGTGGGGAGTGTCTATAGCATCCTCCTCAACTGTGGAATTTTCATCACTATTTAGGGCATTAAGTCTATTGATGACAGGGGGTCTAAGACCACTAGAGCCCGGCTGAGAGATGTCGCCCCTATCACCACCACCATCGACATCACCATCATCACCATCATCATCCTCACTCATCGCTTCCTCTCCCCCCTCCCCTCCACCTAAGGGGTTATTGTCACGCTGTGCTTTGTCATGTTCCTCCCCTACCTGCCTCTGAATCGCTCCTGGAATGGAATAATAAATAATAATAATAATAATAATAATAATAATAATAATAATAATAAAAAGGCAACACCCACTCACTAAACCCCATGACATAAGTTCTCAAAAAAAGATTCTTAAGAGAAATAAAGGTGGAGGGTTTTTTCACTCACCACGGGGGCATGTTTGTAGATGTTCAGAGGTCAAGTCCTCACACACAGAGGTCCCACAATTATCACAAGGGAAAGTGTGGTGAGGTCTCAAGGTTGTATTTCCACACAAAAAGCACAAGAAGCCATCCTCTCTGGAAGGGAGGGTGGGCTGGCGACGTTTACCTAATGAAGGAAATAGTGTATAATTTATATACACTCTCTCTCCCACACTCGCGGAGAAGGGGAAAACCCATCTTAATATTTTTCATTTGAATTAAATAAATAAATAAATCTCACACCCCAGTTGCATATTGTCCTGGGGACCATTCAGGCTTGTTCGCAAATAAATAAATATATAAAATACGGTCATACCTCCAGCACAGGTTCTCCTGTGTTCACCACTAGACTGTACACATACAGTTTCTCCGCAGAAGAAACATGTGTAACACCTATGAACGAAGAGATGTGATGAGCCCCATCCACAAATTCTACAAATATCACCAACTCGAGACATAACAATCACGCTTACCTAGAATAAATAAATAAATAAATAAATAAATAAATATATATATATATATATATATATATATATATATATATATATATATATATATATATATATATATATCCCCCAGCACTCAAATCAGTCCACTTCTCATTCCTGCTCCTACTTATCTATATAAATATATATATATATATAATATATTTATATTTATTTATATATATATATATATATATATATATATATATATATATATATATATATATATATATATATATATATATATATATCCCCCAGCACTCAAATCAGTCCACTTCTCATTCCTGCTCCTACTTATCTATATAAATATATATATATATATATATATATATATATATAATATATTTATATTTATTTATATATATATATATATATATATATATATATATATATATATATATATTTCATTGAATATGACCGCATATTCTGTATTTATTATTTTCTGGTTTAGGGCTTCTATCCCTCTAACTATTTTCTTAGCATCAGGGCTTAATTGGAATAGGAGTTCTCCAAAACTCATTTTCGTACTTTTAAGGTGAAGAAAAGAAGTGATTTACTATAGAGTGTATTACACTTATTTGTATAATTTGCACGACGTTTCGAACCTCCATGGTTCATTCTCAAGTGAACAGATCTTACAATACTAGTTGATTTTATACCCGCATTAGGTCAGGTGATAATACAATGAAGGTGAAAAACATGAGGGTATACATAAGGGATAAACATAGGGGCTGCAGAAGACTTATTGGCCCATACGAGGCATCTCCTATCTAAACACAAAGATTAATCCAGTGTAATTGGCCTGTTATGTTGGACATTGTCTTCTGTGTTGGCATCGATATGTTCTTGTCTTGTCCTTACTCTCATGGTGGGTAGAGTACTCTACCCACCATGGGTAGAGTACTCTACCCACCATGAGAGTAAGGACAAGACAAGAACATATCGATGCCAACACAGAAGACAATGTCCAACATAACAGGCCAATTCCTTACTCTACCCATGGTGGGTAGAGTACTCTACCCATGGTGGGTAGAGTACTCTACCCACCATGAGAGTAAGGACAAGACAAGAACATATCGATGCCAACACAGAAGACAATGTCCAACATAACAGGCCAATTACACTGGATTAATCTTTGTGTTTAGATAGGAGATGCCTCGTATGGGCCAATAAGCCTTCTGCAGCCCCTATGTTTATCCCTAATGTATCCCCCCATGTTTTTCACCTTCATTGTATTATCACCTGACCTAATGCGGGTATAAAATCAACTAGTATTGTAAGATCTGTTCACTTGAGAATGAACCATGGAGGTTCGAAACGTCGTGCAAATTATACAAATAAGTGTAATACACTCTATAGTAAATCACTTCTTTTCTTCACCTTAAAAGTACGAAAATGAGTTTTGGAGAACTCCTATTCCAATTAAGCCCTGATGCTAAGAAAATAGTTAGAGGGATAGAAGCCCTAAACCAGAAAATAATAAATACAGAATATGCAGTCATATTCAATGAAACATGTTTGAAAGAAAACCTGCTGCCAGTATACACCAATATATATATATATATATATATATATATATATATATATATATATATATATATATATATATATATATATATATATATATATATAACCCTTATATGAAATAGATACTAATTTACTTACATCTCGGTCTAGACGGGGAGGAGAGTGGACGGTTTGGTCACAATTCAATAATACATGATGTGGGGGAGGTGTAGCGTCCTTTTATTGACTCGGAAACGTGGGGGGCAACGTTGCCACATACAACACCTCTCAGTCCTTTTTGTAAGAGAAGGGTTAGGCCTGCTGTAGAAAACTTTTTTTTTTTTTTCTCTCGTCTGGAGGTCATCACTAGGGGACTTCTACTTAAAAAAAAAACATCAGGAGGACTGGCTATGTCCTGAGGGAGACACATTCCTTGCTGGGTGAATACACTCACACACACACACACACACACACTCACACACTCTCACACACACACACACACACACACACACACACACACCCACTCGCTATCACACTCTCTTTCCCACTCCCATATATATATATATATATATATATATATATATATATATATATATATATATATATATATATATATATATATATATATATATATATATAATATGAATATATAAGCGACCGCCCCATAGGTAATTGAACCATTTATGGGGAAAATATGGAGGAGTGTATGTCTGTCACAGACGAGCAACTTAATATTTTCCACCACCCAGCAAGAATATTTGTAGCTGGATTCAGCAATTCTGGGAAAACGACTCTAGTGGGGAATTTATGTGTTAAATACCACGGAAAATTCTCAAAAATTTTAGTGTCATCTGCA
Source organism: Procambarus clarkii (assembly GCF_040958095.1). Classification (NCBI taxonomy): domain Eukaryota; kingdom Metazoa; phylum Arthropoda; class Malacostraca; order Decapoda; family Cambaridae; genus Procambarus; species Procambarus clarkii. The sequence continues at coordinate 23,671,664 of NC_091174.1, forward strand.
AATAATACAGAACAGCCTCTTTCAAACATTCCCTCTCTGCGAAACAAGGTTACTGTCTCCCAGGACCTGATTAACCCACTAGAGTATAAAGATCCTTTTTCAAATGAGTCAGTTTTGTATATAATTGATGACTTATACCTGGAAGCCATACAGAGTCCAATTATAGCCAATATCTTCACAAGAGGGAGACACGGTAATATTTCCGTAATTCTAATTAGTCAAAATTTGTTTCCCCAGGGGAAATATGCCAGGACAATAACTCTGAATTGTAGTCATTATATATTAATGAAGCAGAGAGACATAAGCCAACTTGAAATTTTAAGTGGACAGTTATATGGGCGAAAAACTACTAGTAGTTTCGTTGAAATATACCGTCGGGCAATATACCAGAACAAGTATGGTTACTTATTGGTCGATCTGACGGTTCCTGAGGCATTACAACTACGAACGAGCATCACCAACGAAGACCACTGTGAAATTGTGTATCAAATGTAATCAACAACGACAACAAAAAAATGTCTCTAACGACACAGAAACGAACAATTCTCACCAGCATCTATAATGACATTTCTAGCCCAGGTGGTTTCACAGGGTCAATTCAAAAATTGTATAAGGCTGCCAGACTTAAAGACCCCAACATTAGTGTTGCAGATGTGAAGGAATTTCTCCATGGGGAGCGATCTTACACATTACATAGAGGAAATTTAGTTAGGTTCCCCCGACGGAAAATATTAGCCCCTAAACCTCGTACCATAATTGCCTGTGACCTAGGGGACTTTTGTAGTTTACAAAAATACAATAATGGTGTTAAATATATTTTAATTTGTGTCGATGTTTATTCCCGCCTAATGCAGACTCAAACTTTAAAAACAAAAAATTCGAGTGAAGTGTTAGTCGCTCTGAAGAAGATATTAGAGGAAACGCCTCAGTTTCTCGGTGTAAGGCGGATATTCACTGACCGAGGTAGAGAATTTTACAACAAGTCAGTTCAAAATTATTTTAATAAGAAAAATATTAAATTATATAGTGTATTTTCGGAAATGAAATCTAGCATAGTGGAGCGAGCCATCAGAACTTTAAAACATAAACTGTATCATTATATGACTCAAGCTAATTCATTAAAATACATCCACATCCTCCCTAAAGTTGTGGACGTGTACAACCACACTTTCCACAGGATGCTAAAAAATACTCCTCATGCCATTCATAAGTTGCAAAATATTGAAGATATACGAAGACAGTTTAAGGTTATGTATTTAAACAATGACTCCTCCATAACTGCCATCACTCCACGGTTGCACCTTGGACAGCATGTGCGATTGGCAAAGCGCAGGAATATATTTCACAAAGGCTTTTGGCACCAAAATACAGAAGAAATATTTGTAGTGTCACATATTGACAGAACACATCCAATCCCGACATATAAAATCAAAGATTTAAACAACGAGTCGATCAGTGGCATGTTTTATGAGCGGGAATTGATTCCAACATCCCTTCCAGACTATTTTCCTGTAACGGTATTACAGTCTAGGAAAACATCGAAAGGACACAGAGAATATTTCGTCAAGTGGAGAGGGTACCCAGATTCTGCCAATAGCTGGATTAAAGCTCAAGACATCGTCAAATTTAACAAAAAATGACTGTTCAAGAGGACTCTCTCGTAGAGAAACATCATCAGTTGTTATTTTTATTAAACAATTTATCACCCAAGAAGCGGAATAAACTAATCAAGGCTTTAAAACGGCAGGAAATTGAATCAATTTGTGAAATTTTTGCCAATTTTCTGAAACGAAACATCCCAGTTCAACCTCAGATAATTAATGGCTTACAGAGATATCCCCCTCCCCACTCAGCTCGTTGTCGCCGTGTGGGGGCTTAGTGGGCGGCTGCCAGAGTGTGATGCTCCTTGGGACAGTCCTCTGTCCTTTTCTAGCCTTGTGCTCCTGCTGCCGTCCTCTCCAATTCTGCTGGGCATCTTTTCCTTTTCCTTCTGTTTCGTTTTTCTCCCCCCTCTTCTCCTATCTGCTTGCCGTTTCCTGCCGACCTTTTGCTCGTTCTGGTTCTTCCCTTGGACTTTTTCTATTTTGACGCCCGGGTGCTTGAGGAGGCATACTCTTGCACCCGTAGAACTGCAGTACCCGACGTCGAGAGCGAGGGGAACCTTTTATTGTCAATCCCCACTTCGTCACTGAACCCGATCTCGACGGACTGTCGGTTTCTTAAGGTGGCGTTTGTGGGGCGTATACTCACGACGCACCCCTAGGAGGCCCCGACAAGATCGGCGATAGCTTCTTGTTGGGTGTCCTGCCTCTAATTGTGGCTCCATGGTGGGTGTGGGGGCACATTCGTGAATGAATTCTTCTTTTCGTCAAGATGATAACCCCTGTTTCGGCTTCTTCTGGTTTACCTTCTCAGGCTCGTGGGGTGGGCGACCAAGCCCCCGAGTCGGTCCGTATTGGAAGACCGGGCTCTGTAGCCTCCGCTGCATTGGGCCCCGACCTTGCTCCTCCTTTGGCCTCTCTGACTCCTTCCCCTGGCTCCCCTCCCTCTGTGGTTGGGTCGAGCCCCAAGCCCCCAGTGGTGACTACCTCGTCCCCTGGCGCGGCTCCTTCTCTAGTTGTAACTACTGCGCCTTTTAACCCCTCTCTCTCTGGGGGTTCTCACCGCCGTCCTCGTCACGGCCGCCCTCGCTCGATTCCTTCCAGTTCTGCTACCTATCAAGCCTTGTTTGGTCCCGCTTCGTGGGCCAAATATTTTGATCTCCTCCCTCTTGATTCTGCGCCTCCTGACGATTTCTCCCTCCATCGACATCTCATTGATTCCGTGGATGCCTCCATTACTTTCAACCCCACTCGTCTCGGTACACGTGTCGTTGCTGCTCCTTCTCAGGATGCTGCTTCCCGCTTGGCTGCCTTATCCTGCCTTGGCGAGACCCCCGTTCGGGTCTCGAAGAACGCTCAGTTGAATGCCAGTGTTGGCACTATTTTGCTCCCGCCCCATGTTGCGACCGGTGTTCGGGACCTGCGCGACTGCCACGACGATATTCGACATTTCCTCGCTGCCCAGGGCCATTCTATTCTCCAGGTGGACACGTTTACTCGTCCCCCTCGTGGTAGTCGCCGTCAGCCCCTCCGGGTTGTGAAGATTACCTTTGATGGTAGGACCCTTCCACCCTCTGTCATTCTTGCTGGTGCCAGGTGCTCTGTCCAGGAGTACATTCCTTCTCCTCGGCTCTGCAACAAGTGCTGGAGGTTTGGGCATGGTGCCCTCCGCTGCTCCGGGACTGTCTCTCTCTGTCCTTTGTGCGGTGGTGAAGGTCACTCTAAGTCTGAGTGTGCTTCTCCCCAGGCTCGTTGCCTCAACTGCGGTGAGGCCCATCCTACCTTCTCCCGTGCGTGTGTCCATTACAAGCTTGAGGCAGCCGTCCTCAACTTGAAGCACCGGGAGCGTTTATCTTTTCCTGAGGCGAGGCGCCAGGTTCGCCGGCTCCCGCCTTATGCTAATATCTCTTATGCTCGTGTGTTGCGCTCTTCCTCTCCTCGTCCTTCCCGCCTTCCTCAGACTCACAACCGTTTCCGGGCCTTGGACCCTGATGCGCCCACTGCCCCCTCCTCTGTCCCTTTGGGTTCTCTCCCGAAGGATCCTCCTCCTGGTCCTCTGTCTGGGGTTCCCCTTCCTTCTACCCGGTCTGTCGTGTCTTCTGTGTCTTCTTCCTCGTCCCCCTCCGATCCTCCTTCCCGTCCTCTTCCTCCATCTATCGGCTCTCCCCACCGCCTGTCGGTGCGGGCGGATGTCCATCGCTCTCCTAACGGCCGTCGTGTGTGCTCTCGTTCGGCTTCTCCTGTTGAGACACTGGAATCCGTTGCCCGGTACGTAGTTGCTGGGACACCGGTCTCTTTAAGTCAGAAGCGTAAGCCTGGCTCCTCTCCTTCCTCTTCCCCGGCGGGTAAGAAGGCTTCGCTTTCTTCCTCAGCTCCTCCTTCTGGCTCTGTTGCTCCTTCCCCTCCCGTTTCAGTGCTTGCGCCCGCTGTTCCTGCTATGGAGGTTTCTTTGGCCCCTGCTTCCCTTTCGGTTGCTGCTCTTGCTGGGGTGCGCTCCCCTCTTTCTACTCCCCCTCTTCCTGCTGCTGTCCTTGACTGCTCCTCTCCGTTGTCTCCTCCTCTTCCTCCTCCTCCTCCTCCTCCTCCTCCGGACCCTGCCCGCCCACCTCTGATCTGTTCTCCCGTTTCCTTCCCTCCGTCTTTGCTCAGTTTACCCATGCCCCCTAACCCTGACTTTGCTGACCCTGATCCCGACCCTGATATTCTTTAACGTGCTCTGTTGCTCTTTCGCCTTTGTTTCTTCCTTGTTCTCTGTTTTTGTCCTTTCTCTTCTCGTCGTTGTCCATTCTTCAATGGAACGTTCGAGGTTATTACGCCAATTTCCTCGAACTCCAACTTCTGATTTCGCGGTTTTCGCCCCTTTGTGTCTGTCTCCAGGAGCCAATGCTTGGTGCTCGTCCTGGTCGTTTTCGTGGCTATTCCTTTCTCTCCCCCCCCCCCCCAGCCATTGCTGGGGCTTCTAATTCTTCTGTTCTCTTGATTCGGGCTGATGTTCCCTTTGTTCCTTTACTTTTTCCTTCGCCTCTCCATTGTTCTGCTGCTCGTATCTTTGTGGGGAAATGGTACACAGTTTGTTCCATTTATCTCCCCCCGAGTGTCCCGCTCTCTCTTCCTGATTTGAAACACCTCCTAGACTCCTTGCCGGAGCCTGTGCTCCTGCTGGGTGACTTCAATTGTCGTCATTCTCTTTGGGGTGACGTTCTGACGAATACCCGGGGTCGCCTCCTTGAGCCGTTTCTCCTCTCTTCTTCCCTGTTTCTTCTGAATTCTGGTGAGCCCACTCATTTGGACTCTCGGACTCGCACCCTTTCTTGTCTTGATCTTTCTCTCTGCTCTTCTTCTCTTTACTTAGATTTCACGTGGCAGGTTCTTGATGACCTCCATGGAAGTGATCATTTCCCCATCCTTGTTTCCTTTTTCTCTTTTCGCCCTTCCCTCTCTTTCCCTAGGTGGCAGTTTGCTAAGGCAGACTGGACCCTATTTTCCCTCAGTGCTACTCTCTCTGACCTCTCCCTTCTGCCCCTCTCTCGCGCTCTCCTCCTTTTTCATGACACTGTCTTCAACGCTGCCCTCCGCTCTATTCCTCGCTCTTCCTCTCGGGGTCCACGGAAGTGCGTTCCCTGGTGGAATGCGGACTGTGCTCGGGCTGTCCGCTGTAAGCGTGCAGCCTGGAAGAGGCACCGCCGTAGGCAGACGACCGATTCTTTTCTTTTCTTTCGGAAAGCGAGTGCGGTGGCCCGTAGGGCCATCCGTACGGCTAAACGTGAATGTTGGGCATCTTATGTCTCAACAATTACGTCCGAAACCCCTCTGGCCCAGATCTGGAAGCGTATCCGCAAGATAGCGGGTAAGTTCGTTCCCGATGTTTCACCGGTCCTTCACCTCCATGATACTCTTGTGGCGGACCCGTTGCAGGTCGCTTCCGAACTGGGTTCCCACTTTTCTTCTGTTAGCTCTGGTCTTCATCTTCCCCAATCTTTCCTTCTTCGTAAACCTGTCCTTGAGTCTCGTCCTTTAGATTTCTGCACTCATCTTCAGCTTCCCTATAATGATCCCTTCTCTCTCTCTGAACTTCGTTCTGCCCTGGCCCTCTGCGGTTCTACGGCGGCGGGCTCCGATGGTATTCATTATGAGATGCTTCGCCATCTCCCTCCGAGCACGTCTCAGTATTTACTGAGTCTGTATAATCCGATCTGGGAGTCGTCGTCAGTCCCTGAGGACTGGCTCGATGCCGATGTCCTCCCTGTTCGCAAACCGGGGTCTCTGGGTACTTCCCCTAAGGACTTTCGCCCTATTGCTCTCACAAGTTGTGTCTGCAAACTCTTTGAACGTATGGTTAACGTTCGTCTGATGTGGTTCCTGGAACACCATCACCTCCTCTCCCCTTCTCAATTTGGTTTCCGCAAGTGCCGCAGCACGACAGATGTCCTGGTGAACTTGGAGGTCTATATTCGTACTGCTTTTGCTGCGAAGACCTCCGTTGTTGCCGTCCTTTTTGACCTAGAAAAGGCTTACGACACCACTTGGCGTTATCATATATGTTCCCTCTTTTGAGGGAACATAATATGGGGCGGTCGCTTATATATTCATATTATATATATATATATATATATATATATATATATATATATATATATATATATATATATATATATATATGGGAGTGGGAAAGAGTGTGTGTGTGTGTGTGTGTGTGTGTGTGTACTCACCTATATACTCACCTATATGTGCTTGCAGGATCGAGCATTGACTCTTGGATCCCGCCTTTCTAGCTATCGGTTGTTTACAGCAATGACTCCTGTCCCATTTCCCTATCATACCTAGTTTTAAAAGTATGAATAGTATTTGCTTCCACAACCTGTTCCCCAAGTGCATTCCATTTTTCTACTACTCTCACGCTAAAAGAAAACTTCCTAACATCTCTGTGACTCATCTGAGTTTCCAGTTTCCACCCATGTCCCCTCGTTCTGTTATTATTATGTGTGTGTGTGTTATGTGTGTGTGTGTGTGTGTGTGTGTGTGTGTGTGTGTGTGTGTGTGTGTGTGTGTGTGTGTGTGTGTGTGTGTGTGTGTGTGTGTGAGAGTGTGTGAGTGTGTGTGTGTGTGTGTGAGTGTATTCACCCAGCAAGGAATGTGTCTCCCTCAGGACATAGCCAGTCCTCCTGATGTTTTTTTTGAAGTAGAAGTCCCCTAGTGATGACCTCCAGACGAGAGAAAAAAAAAAAAAAGTTTTCTACAGCAGGCCTAACCCTTCTCTTACAAAAAGGACTGAGAGGTGTTGTATGTGGCAACGTTGCCCCCCACGTTTCCGAGTCAATAAAAGGACGCTACACCTCCCCCACATCATGTATTATTGAATTGTGACCAAACCGTCCACTCTCCTCCCCGTCTAGACCGAGATGTAAGTAAATTAGTATCTATTTCATATAAGGGTTATATATATATATATATATATATATATATATATATATATATATATATATATATATATATATATATATATATATATATATATATATATATATATATATATAAGGGTTATATATATATATATATATATATATATATATATATATATATATATATAAATAAATTTAAATATATTATATATATATATATATATATATATATATATATATATATATATATATATATATATATATATTTATTTATTTATTCTAGGTAAGCATGATTGTTATGTCTCGAGTTGGTGATATTTGTAGAATTTGTGGATGGGGCTCATCACATCTCTTCGTTCATAGGTGTTACACATGTTTCTTCTGCGGAGAAACTGTATGTGTACAGTCTAGTGGTGAACATAGGAGAACCTGTGCTGGAGGTATGACCGTATTTTATATATTTATTTATTTATTTAATTCAAATGAAAAATATTAAGATGGGTTTTCCCCTTCTCCGCGAGTGTGGGAGAGAGAGTGTATATAAATTATACACTATTTCCTTCATTAGGTAAACGTCGCCAGCCCACCCTCCCTTCCAGAGAGGATGGCTTCTTGTGCTTTTTGTGTGGAAATACAACCTTGAGACCTCACCACACTTTCCCTTGTGATAATTGTGGGACCTCTGTGTGTGAGGACTTGACCTCTGAACATCTACAAACATGCCCCCATGGTGAGTGAATAAACCCTCCACCTTTATTTCTCTTAAGAATCTTTTTTTGAGAACTTATGTCATGGGGTTTAGTGAGTGGGTGTTGCCTTTTTATTATTATTATTATTATTATTATTATTATTTATTATTATTCCATTCCAGGAGCGATTCAGAGGCAGGTAGGGGAGGAACATGACAAAGCACAGCGTGACAATAACCCCTTAGGTGGAGGGGAGGGGGGAGAGGAAGCGATGAGTGATGATGATGATGGTGATGTTGTCGATGGTGGTGGTGATAGGGGCGACATCTCTCAGCCGGGCTCTAGTGGTCTTAGACCCCCTGTCATCAATAGACTTAATGCCCTAAATAGTGATGAAAATTCCCCAGATGAGGAGGATGCTATAGACACTCCCCACTTAATTAATAGGGTGGGGGCTCTGGGGAATCTCTTTACTAGGCTGGAATATTCCATCCCCTCAGCCTTCGCCACAGACCCTATAGGACTCCTAAGCAACTTTAGGGACTATTACATATCTGAAATAGAGAATTACATGAATTCTCTTGGGGGACATGGCAATTTTACTTCATCATTAAAAATCCTCCTCGAAGTAAAGGTAACACTTTTGAAACAACGACTCACGGAAGATGATGACTTTAGAGAACACTTCATAACAACACCCGCTAGACTGGTAACTCTTGAGGATGTGGGTAATCTTATTGATAGCTGGGTGGCTTATATGATTACACGACTGGAAGATCTCCTTTCAGAAACAGAGGGGAGTGGTTTCATATTATATAATGTCGATTTCCTCAAAATCGTCATCTGTAATGCAAGTGTAAGGTCAGTTTTGGGGGATTATGTCCCTTATCCCCCATTTCTAAGGGGACGGCATGAGGTCTTCAACCCAAACCCAGCTGGTAACAATAAAACATGCATTATTCAGTGCATTGCTGCTTTTCTGGCGTCACAACAAGGGTGGAAGTGGAGACGTATAGGGAGACTTGTAGAGTCTCACTCTAGGATTAGGAAAATGGTCAAATACGACAATTTATCCTTCCCTCTGTCTTGGGAGGATATCTCTAAATTGGAGAATAGAAATAAACTATCCATTTTTTTGTATTCAATACACAAACATACAGATGGCGTCTATCACGTCTCTCTTTGTCGTCGTGGTAGCAGACAGTACTCGGTCATAGTTCCTTTATTGTTATTGGGGGAATCTCATGTGGCGTTGATTAAAGAGTTCGATAAGTTCCTACGGAACTTTACTCGCAGCCACAAACGAAAGACAGTCTTCTGTAGAAACTGTCTCTCAGAATATCAAAATTCGTCTGAGCTAACAAATCACTCATCTTCCTGCGACATCACTCAGAAAATTATTTACCCTCAGCCTGGGGACACACTCCATTTTAAAAATACTGGGAAAGGTTACGCCCCTTCCCATGTGGGCTATTTTGATTTCGAGTGTGTCCTAAGCACTGAGGATTGTCTAGGTTCTGTTACAGCCATACATAGACCTATAGAATACAGCTATATAATTGTCGATAGGAACCACACTGTCGTTGATAAATTTACTTATTTTGGGGGGGACAGTGTTACTCATTTCATGCAGCGAGTTGCTACCAAATGGGAAGTAAGTAAGTAATTATCAAAAGAAGGCACCAAACCGGGAAGGCTATGTAGCACCATCAAATACGCAAAATAATCAGAGGGCGCTAAATATCACCAAGGATGCCAATACGAGAACAAAAACGCATAAGGCGAACGATATCAAAAGTATCCGAGTCACCAAGAATTCTATCGAGGGACAGGTGACCGCGAGGGGCGGTCGGAAAGCAAGACACACGCTCGTCCTGGAAGTCAGGACATTCAAGAAGGACATGCACGACCGTAAGAGGGACAATGCAACTAGGACAATAAGGAGCAGGGCGGCGCTCCATCAAGTGACCATGGGTTAAGCGAGTATGGCCAAGTAAGTAAGTAATTATCAAAAGAAGGCACCAAACCGGGAAGGCTATGTAGCACCATCAAAGACGCAAAATAATCAGAGGGCGCTAAATATCACCAAGGATGCCAATACGAGAACAAAAACGCATAAGGCGAACGATATCAAAAGTATCCGAGTCACCAAGAATTCTATCGAGGGACAGGCGACCGCGAGGGGCGGTCGGAAAGCAAGACATACGCTCGTCCTGGAAGTCAGGACATTCAAGAAGGACATGCACGACCGTAAGAGGGACAATGCAACTAGGACAATAAGGAGCAGGGCGGCGCTCCATCAAGTGACCATGGGTTAAGCGAGTATGGCCAATACGTAACCTCGCCAGAGCTGTTTCCCACCGCCGGTTACGGTGGAAGGAGGACTGCCACGAGGAAACACAACATTTAAGAGTACGTAGCTTGTTACCAGTAACAGACAACCAAGAAGCCTGCCAACGGGTAAGGACTGAGGAATGGATAACCGGGTAAAAGTCGGAATACGGAATGCCTTTACGAGAGATGGGACAAGAGCGGACAGCTTCCTTAGCGGCAGCATCCGCACGCTCATTTAAAGACACGCCAATATGGCTGGGAACCCAACAAAACTCAACCGACTTAAATTTACTGTGAACGAGAAACAGCCAATGCTGGATCTCGACAACTACCGGATGAACTGGATTAAAGCACCCGAGAGCCATGAGGGCACTACGAGAGTCAACAACAACCACAAAGGAAGACTGACAACGAGAAAGCAGGAGACGAAGAGCATAGAGAATAGCATAAAGTTCCGCTGTAAAGATGCTAGTCTCCGGAGGCAAGCGACACATATAAGTGCGATCAGGAAAAACAACAGAGTAGCCAACACCGTCCGCTGACTTAGACCCATCGGTGAAGACAGAAACGGAGCGGGAGCGAGAAGAAAAGTGCTCGAGGAAAAGGCTTTTTAGAACTGTAGGAGGGGTAAAAGCTTTAGTGATACGAGTCAAGGATGTACAAAACCGCGGAAGAGGGACCCTCCACGGGGGCAAAGAAGGAACAACACGAGGAGAAACATCAGAAATACGAACGGAAAGAGAATCCTGCAGGCGAGATAACCGGACAGAAAGAGGGAGGTGGTGAAGAGGAACAGGAACCGCAGGAGGGGTAAAAGTTAAAGCACGACAGAGGCGAGAGGAAGGATGTTGTAAGGACCGCGCAAGATAGCGAAGACAGTAGCGATCACGGCGGTCCTGGAGAGACAGGAAGCCAGTGTCAACATACAAGCTAAGGACGGGAGTCGAACGAAAGGCACCAGAACTGAGGCGCAACCCAGTATGGTGCAAAGCATCAAGACGGCGAAGAGTAGAAGGAGAAGCAGACGAGTAAGCAGGGCAACCATAATCGAGCTTAGACAGGACGAGAGAGGAATGTAAAGCAAGGAGAGTGCGCCTATCTGCCCCCCAAGAAGTATGGGACAAGACCCGAAGGAGGGTAAGGGCCTTAGAGCACTCAACACGGAGGTAAGAGATATGGGGAGACCAAGACAAACGAGTGTCAAGGAATAACCCTAAAAGCTTCGCGGAATCTTTGTATTCAAGGGGACGACCATAAAGTGACAAAGAGGGACGAAGAACAACCCGTTTCCGCGTAAAAGTCATGGCACAAGTCTTAGAAGTAGAGAACTTGAAGCCATGACCTGTGGCCCAAGACGACACGGCATCAATCGCAAGTTGAAGCCGGCGTTGAAGGAGAGGCGAATCATCACCCTGACAACAAAGGGTAAGATCATCGACATAGAGAGCGGAGAAGACACCAGAAGGAAGAGAGGAAAGAAGACCATTGAGGGCAACCAGAAAAAGAGTAGTGCTCAGAACACTACCCTGGGGCACACCTTCGTATTGCTGAAAAGAGGGAGAGAGAGCGGTACCAAGGCGCACCCGAAAGGAACGACGAGAGAGGAAGCTGCGGAGAAAGAGAGGGAGATGACCACGAAGGCCAAAAGAATGAAGTTGAGATAGGATATGATAACGCCAAGTGGTGTCGTAAGCCTTTTCTAGGTCAAAAAGGACGGCAACAACGGAGGTCTTCGCAGCAAAAGCAGTACGTATATAGACCTCCAAGTTCACCAGGACATCTGTCGCGCTGCGGCACTTGCGGAAACCAAATGGAGAAGGGGAGAGGAGGTGATGGTGTTCCAGGAACCACATCAGACGAACGTTAACCATACGTTCAAAGAGTTTGCAGACACAACTTGTGAGAGCAATAGGGCGAAAGTCCTTAGGGGAAGTACCCAGAGACCCCGGTTTGCGAACAGGGAGGACAACGGCATCGAGCCAGTCCTCAGGGACTGACGACGACTCCCAGATCCGATTATACAGACTCAGTAAATACTGAGACGTGCTCGGAGGGAGATGGCGAAGCATCTCATAATGAATACCATCGGAGCCCGCCGCCGTAGAACCGCAGAGGGCCAGGGCAGAACGAAGTTCAGAGAGAGAGAAGGGATCATTATAGGGAAGCTGAAGATGAGTGCAGAAATCTAAAGGACGAGACTCAAGGACAGGTTTACGAAGAAGGAAAGATTGGGGAAGATGAAGACCAGAGCTAACAGAAGAAAAGTGGGAACCCAGTTCGGAAGCGACCTGCAACGGGTCCGCCACAAGAGTATCATGGAGGTGAAGGACCGGTGAAACATCGGGAACGAACTTACCCGCTATCTTGCGGATACGTTTCCAGATCTGGACCAGAGGGGTTACGGACGTAATTGTCGAGACATAAGATGCCCAACATTCACGTTTAGCCGTACGGATGGCCCTACGGGCCACCGCACTCGCTTTCCGAAAGAAAAGAAAAGAATCGGTCGTCTGCCTACGGCGGTGCTTCTTCCAGGCTGCACGCTTACAGCGGACAGCCCGAGCACAGTCCGCATTCCACCAGGGAACGCACTTCCGTGGACCCCGAGAGGAAGAGCGAGGAATAGAGCGGAGGGCAGCGTCGAAGACAGTGTCATGAAAAAGGAGGAGAGCGCGAGAGAGGGGCAGAAGGGAGAGGTCAGAGAGAGTAGCACTGAGGGAAAATAGGGTCCAGTCCGCCTTAGCAAACTGCCACCTAGGGAAAGAGAGGGAAGGGCGAAAAGAGAAAAAGGAAACAAGGATGGGGAAATGATCACTTCCATGGAGGTCATCAAGAACCTGCCATGTGAAATCTAAGTAAAGAGAAGAAGAGCAGAGAGAAAGATCAAGACAAGAAAGGGTGCGAGTTCGAGAGTCCAAATGAGTGGGCTCACCAGAATTCAGAAGAGACAGGGAAGAAGAGAGGAGAAACGGCTCAAGGAGGCGACCCCGGGTATTCGTCAGAACGTCACCCCAAAGAGAATGACGACAATTGAAGTCACCCAGCAGGAGCACAGGCTCCGGCAAGGAGTCTAGGAGGTGTTTCAAATCAGGAAGAGAGAGCGGGACACTCGGGGGGAGATAAATGGAACAAACTGTGTACCATTTCCCCACAAAGATACGAGCAGCAGAACAATGGAGAGGCGAAGGAAAAAGTAAAGGAACAAAGGGAACATCAGCCCGAATCAAGAGAGCAGAAGAATTAGAAGCCCCAGCAATGGCTGGGGGGGGGGAGAGAAAGGAATAGCCACGAAAACGACCAGGACGAGCACCAAGCATCGGCTCCTGGAGACAGACACAAAGGGGCGAAAACCGCGAAACCAGAAGTTGGAGTTCGAGGAAATTGGCGTAATAACCTCGAACGTTCCATTGAAGAATGGACAACGACGAGAAGAGAAAGGACAAAAAACAGAGAACAAGGAAGAAACAAAGGCGAAAGACCAACAGAGCACGTTAAAGAATAACAGGGTCGGGATCAGGGTCAGCAAAGTCAGGGTTAGGGGGCATGGGTAAACTGAGCAAAGACGGAGGGAAGGAAACGGGAGAACAGATCAGAGGTGGGCGGGCAGGGTCCGGAGGAGGAGGAGACAACGGAGAGGAGCAGTCAAGGACAGCAGCAGGAAGAGGGGGAGTAGAAAGAGAGGAGCGCACCCCTGCAAGAGCAGCAACCGAAAGGGAAGCAGGGGCCAAAGAAACCTCCATAGCAGGAACAGGGGGCGCAAGCACTGAAACGGGAGTGGAAGGAGCAACAGAGCCAGAAGGAGGAGCTGAGGAAGAAAGCGAAGCCTTCTTACCCGCCGGGGAAGAGGAAGGAGAGGAGCCAGGCTTACGCTTCTGACTTAAAGAGACCGGTGTCCCAGCAACTACGTACCGGGCAACGGATTCCAGTGTCTCAACAGGAGAAGCCGAACGAGAGCACACACGACGGCCGTTAGGAGAGCGATGGACATCCGCCCGCACCGACAGGCGGCGGGGAGAGCCGATAGATGGAGGAAGAGGATGGAAAGGAGGATCGGAGGGGGACGAGGAAGGAGACACAGAAGACACGACAGACCGGGTAGAAGGAAGGGGAACCCCAGACAGAGGACCAGGAGGAGGATCCTTCGGGAGAGAACCCAAAGGGACAGAGGAGGGGGCAGTGGGCGCATCAGGGTCCAAGGCCTGGAAACGGTTGTGAGTCTGAGGAAGGCGGGAAGGACGAGGAGAGGAAGAGCGCAACACGCGAGCATAAGAGATATTAGCATAAGGCGGGAGCCGGCGAACCTGGCGCCTCGCCTCAGGAAAAGATAAACGCTCCCGGTGCTTCAAGTTGAGGACGGCTGCCTCAAGCTTGTAATGGACACACGCACGGGAGAAGGTAGGATGGGCCTCACCGCAGTTGAGGCAACGAGCCTGGGGAGAAGCGCACTCCGACTTAGAGTGACCTTCGCCACCACACAAAGGACAGAGAGAGACAGTCCCGGAGCAGCGGAGGGCACCATGCCCAAACCTCCAGCACTTGTTGCAGAGCCGAGGAGAAGGAATGTACTCCTGGACAGAGCACCTGGCACCAGCAAGAATGACAGAGGGTGGAAGGGTCCTACCATCAAAGGTAATCTTCACAACCCGGAGGGGTTGACGGCGACTACCACGAGGGGGACGAGTAAACGTGTCCACCTGGAGAATAGAATGGCCCTGGGCAGCGAGGATATGTCGAATATCGTCGTGGCAGTCGCGTAGGTCCCGAACACCGGTCGCAACATGGGGCGGGAGCAAAATAGTGCCAACACTGGCATTCAACTGAACGTTCTTCGAGACCCGAACGGGGGTCTCGCCTAGGCAGGATAAGGCAGCCAAGCGGGAAGCAGCATCCTGAGAAGGAGCAGCAACGACACGCGTACCGAGACGAGTGGGGTTAAAAGTAATGGAGGCATCCACGGAATCAATGAGATGTCGATGAAGGGAGAAATCGTCAGGAGGCGCAGAATCAAGAGGGAGGAGATCAAAATATTTGGCCCACGAAGCGGGACCAAACAAGGCTTGATAGGTAGCAGAACTGGAAGGAATCGAGCGAGGGCGGCCGTGACGAGAACGGCGGTGAGAACCCCCAGAGAGAGAGGGGTTAAAAGGTGCAGTAGTTACAACTAGAGAAGGAGCCGCGCCAGGGGACGAGGTAGTCACCACTGGGGGCTTGGGGCTCGACCCAACCACAGAGGAGGGAGGGGAGCCAGGGGAAGGAGTCAGAGAGGCCAAAGGAGGAGCAAGGTCGGGGCCCAATGCAGCGGAGGCTACAGAGCCCGGTCTTCCAATACGGACCGACTCGGGGGCTTGGTCGCCCACCCCACGAGCCTGAAAAGGTAAGCCAGAAGCAGCCGAAGCAGGGGTTATCATCTTGACGAAATTACGAATTCACTCACGAATGTGCCCCCACACCCACCATGGAGCCACAATTAGAGGCAGGACACCCAACAAGAAGCTATCGCCGATCTTGTCGGGGCCTCCTAGGGGTGCGTCGTGAGTATACGCCCCACAAACGCCACCTTAAGAAACCGACAGTCCGTCGAGATCGGGTTCAGTGACGAAGTGGGGATTGACAATAAAAGGTTCCCCTCGCTCTCGACGTCGGGCACTACAGTTCTACGGGTGCAAGAGTATGCCTCCTCAAGCACCCGGGCGTCAAAGTAGAAGAAGTCCAAGGGAAGAACCAGAACGAGCAAAAGGTCGGCAGGAAACGGCAAGCAGATAGGAGAAGAGGGGGGAGAAAAACGAAACAGAAGGAAAAGGAAAAGATGCCCAGCAGAATTGGAGAGGACGGCAGCAGGAGCACAAGGCTAGAAAAGGACAGAGGACTGTCCCAAGGAGCATCACACTCCGGCAGCCGCCCACTAAGCCCCCAGACGGCGACAACGAGCTGAGCGGGGAGGGGGTACCAAATGGGAAATTATCAGATCCACCCTCCACCATTATGAAATAGACATGTCTCTTGAGGATATGATCCATTTTAGGAGACAGACTCACTGCCAGTTTTGTGAGCGGGTATTTACCCCCTCCAATTTCAAGGTTCAACATCATGATCACCTTAGGAAAAAGCTCAATTATATTGGAGCTCTATGTAATTACTGCAACCTCCGCCACAAGAATGCTCTGGAGAGTTTAGTTCTAATTGCCCATAATATGTCTAATGACATGGGCTTAATTTTGAGGGAGTTTACCATGGATTCAAATATTAAGAGCAATATCCTCATGAGACAGGGGACGAAATATCTTAAGGTGGAAATAGGGAAGCTTAAATTTCTTGATTCACTGGCTTTTATTACAGGTAGTCTTTCATCCCTAGCAAAGACCCACATTGATTCAGCCAGCCCCTTAACATTCACTCACTCAATGATAGAGGGTTTGCCCAAAAAGAGTCACCACCTACTCTTAAAGGGGAAAGTTTTTCCCTTATGAATATACCACAAAAATCAGCTGCTTTAATGACACAACACTCCCTCCTATTGAAATGTTCTACAGCTCCCTAAACAAATCAGGTATAACTTTGGACGAATATAGACATTCTAAATTAGTATGGGAGGCTACAGGGTGTAGGACATTAAAAGACTACCTCCTCATTTATTTGAGGTGTGATGTAGGATTACTGGCTGACATTTTTACACACCACAGGGCAATTCTAAATGATATATATTCTTTAGAATTGACACACTATTGCAGCCTCCCAGGGTACTCCTACGACTGCTTCCTGAAAAGTAGTAGAATATCGTTGGAGTTAAGTGCAGATGTGACGTTGCACAATCTCTTATCACAAAACATACGAGGGGGTTTTACAACTGCAGTTAGGAGTTATGTCAGAGCTAACAACCGCTATGTCAACCCATCTTTTAACCCCCAGGAGGATAGGTCTTCATTCTTACTTTATCTCGACTTCAACTCCCTCTATGGGAGTTGTATGACTAGGAAATTGCCCCATGGGGGACTAAGGAGACTATCATCTGATGAGATGAACTCCTTCATTAGCGGGGGGGAAGATAATGACAGAACAGCCTTTCTCTTCTAACAAAGGGTACTGGCTCTTAATTGACACCAAACTTTTAAGACCTCAAATAGCTAGACTAACAGACGATCTGCCCCTTTGTTTACACCATAGGGGAATAAGTATGGAGGATATCTCACCATTTAGTAGGGGACTTCTGGAAACAAATAACATCACACACCTCCCCCCAAAAAACATCAAACTGGTTGGAGATCATCTCCCCAAAAAACATTATTTCATATCTCTTCACCTTTTACAACTATTTATTGAGATAGGACTTGAAGTGGAAACAATACATGCAATTTACGAGTTCCACCAGTCAGATTTTATGGCAGAATTTGTTAACACCAACGTTAACAATAGAAATGCCTCCAGCAGTAATGATAGGAAAACACTCTTCAAATTACTGACGAACAGTGTTTTTGGTAAAACGCTACTGAATCCAGCTCGTTATGCCATTGACACCAAACTAGTGACTTCAGCTAGGGTCTTTTTACGAGAGGTGAAGAATCCCCGCTTTAAACGAATGGTGCATTTAGGCGACAATAAATTATTGTCTGTCAGTTCCAGACCATTCATTAAAATTACTCATCCTAATTACATTGGGTTCCAGATTCTTGAGCTAGCAAAATACAGCTTGTACCATTTTTGGTACAGGGTACTTAAGAACCACTATTCAGATAGGGTACAACTGGTGTATAGTGATACAGACAGTTTCATTTTCAGCTTACTAGCTGAAGATGTCTTTAATGAGATGGGGAAAGAACCCCTTAGTTTGTGGATGGATACGAGTAATTTTCCTGAAACTCACCCCTTGTATGATCCTTCTAAAAAGGGTGTTTTAGGGCTGTTAAAGTCAGAGGTGTCAGATAAACACATCCTTGAAGTTGTGGCACTCAAGCCCAAAATGTATAGTGTGCTTTTGCTTGACAATAAAACTTCCATCACCGCTAAGGGTATTCCCCGAGCTGTGCAAAGATCTTTAACACATAACCACTTTAAAGAGACCCTACACAGCAATGGTGTAGTGAATACTTTTAACTTCTCCCAAATAAGAAACATAGGGGGGCAGATGGCAACCACATTCAATACTAAGAGGGGTTTAAGTGCATTTGATGATAAGCGCTTTTACCTAAATAAATACACTAGCCTAGCGTATGGTCACCCAGACATACCATCCGACCCCCACCCCAACACCTCAGCCCAAGGAATGTCCACCGAGGGTGAATGTGGTGACGTCATTGAACCACAAGGAGAGGAAGGACAACGTCCCACCAGCGAGAGTGAACCCTATGACGTCAGCAGTCAGTCACCTGAGGGAGGCCCACTACATCCCATTCACTCTCTGGGAGATGATGAGTCATCATCTTCGTCCCAGGAGGAGGAGGAGGGGGAGGAAGACCCCACAACGGACCTGTGGGCACGGAGGAGAGGTCTTGTTAATAAATATTATGTCGGGGGAGATGACCTACAATACGACTATGTTTAACCCTATGTACTTTGATAATATAATCTATAAATCATCAGGATTATTTTTTTTTCTCCTTCTTTAAGTATAGAGGCTTAAAATATATCCAACTTAAAAACAACTAAGGGAGGCTGGTCCCTCTTACGGTACACTCAAGGTCATCAAGTATGAGGAGGGGTGGTGAGGGGGGGACCACCCCTACTGCGAGGATCCTGTTTTTACACCTGTCCCATAGAGGGAGGTGGGGGGTAACTGCCGCTCACCTGAGTGTTTATTATACAAATATACTGTCATACTTTTCTGTATAAATGAACATGAACATGAACATAGCGACACATAATAGATACCTATCTTCACTATTTTTACGATTGTTGCTGCCCCACACCTTGGACGACCTAGTATGGGGTGGCTCTAAGTGGCACTCCGCCTCTGATTTTCTTATCTGATTGCCCTTCATAGGTAGCTACTTTACTGTAAATGAACATGATCATAGTGGCGCATAATAGATACCTATCTTCACTGTTTTTTCGACTGCTACCACTCACACCTTGGGTGACCTAATATGGAGTGGCACTATGTGGCTCCCCGCTTCTGATTTCTTATCTGATCTCCCTACATAGATGGCTCTATGTGGCTTCTCCTATTCTACTCCCATTATACAGGATCCCATTATACAGGACCCCATTATACAGGACCCCATTAATACCCAATGTATGTCATTCATCCATGTCACCTACCACCTCACCATTAGGGGAAATAATCAGGTGCTACACAGAAGAATTTATCTTTAAGAATTTGAGGCGAGACCTTATGAAATACATCACTAGGCATTAGACCCAAATAATAAGGAATAATGAACTTTAGAGAGTTTATTTTTAATCTTCCTGCTTCTGTGAAGAAAAACATGAGGAATATTGAAAAGATTCGTCCCTTCAACCATAAATCTAAACCTTTCTCTCGTTTTCAACGAAATATAAATATATGGGAAGTGACTTAACAACTTTAAGAACAAAAGTAACGCGGAAAAATTAATAAAAAATATTTTTAACACGTGGAATATAAATATAACTTCCAAAACTAACATAACTGGCCGTTCCTCGGTGGCATGATTGGCTTAGTTGTCCGTCTGGCTCTGAGGCGGCCGGTCGAGCCCTGCCCTGCCAGCGGTCCTTGTCAGGGTGGGCTGACTGCTGACCTTAGCAGTCGTGTAGGATGTGCGTGTGTGCTGACCTTGGCTTAACTGTCAGGGTGGGCTGACTGCTGACCTTAGCAGTCGTGTAGGATGTGCGTGTGTGCTGACCTGGGCTTAACTGTCTGGGTGGGATGTGACTGTTGACCTTAGCAGTCGTGTAGGATGTGCGTGTGTGCTGACCTTGGCTTAACTGTCTGGGTGGGATGAGACTGCTGACCTTAGCAGTCGTGTAGGATGTGCGTGTGTGCTGACCTGGGCTTAACTGTCTGGGTGGGATGTGACTGTTGACCTTAGCAGTCGTGTAGGATGTGCGTGTGTGCTGACCTTGGCTTAACTGTCTGGGTGGGATGAGACTGCTGACCTTAGCAGTCGTGTAGGATGTGCGCGTGTGCTGACCTGGGCTTAACTGTCTGGGTGGGATGTGACTGTTGACCTTAGCAGTCGTGTAGGATGTGCGTGTGTGCTGACCTTGGCTTAACTGTCTGGGTGGGATGTGACTGCTGACCTTAGCAGTCCGTGTAGGATGTGCGTGTGTGCTGACCTTAGCAGTCCGTGTAGGATGTGCGTGTGTGCTGACCTGGGCTTAACTGTCTGGGTGGGATGTGACTGCTGACCTTAGCAGTCATGTAGGATGTGCGTGTGTGCTGACCTTGGCTTAACTGTCTGGGAAAGCGGTACAAATATACTTTCATAATAACTATGTAAATTAGCTTACATAATAACTGCCATAGGATGTTATAGGCTCATGGTATTGGGGTGCCATATTAAGTTGGTTTGGGGCATGGCTATACCAAAGGAAACAGAGTTAGTATAAATGAGGTTAAGTCAGAGTGGCAAAATGTTGTAAGTCCCTCAAGGCTCGGCTTGGACCTCTTGCTTATAATATATATAAATGATTTAGATTCAGGTTTGAGTAGCAATATTTGCAAATTTGCCGATGATACAAAAATCGGTAGGGAAATTAACATGGAAATTAACACACTCACTATCACTTCAAATTGATCTAAATAGGGTTTTGAAATGGTATAAAGATTGGCAGATGCAGTTTAAAACTGATAAATGTAAAATTCTGAGGGTAGGTAATGATGATGGCCAGACCGCACACTAGAATGTGAAGGGATGACGACGTTTCGGTCCGCTCTGGACCATTCTCAAGTCGATTGTGATGAGGAAGTAGAGACAGGCAATAAATAGGCACGAGAGATGAGGAGCAAAGTAAGCTAGTAGTAGGAACTGCAGAGGGTCTATTGGCCCATACGAGGCAGTTCCCGTTATAACCACCGAAAGAGAAGGAGAAAATAATGAGAAGAGGATAGTAAAGGAGCGTAGGAGAAGACAATGAACAGAAAAAAGAGAGAAAAGAGAAAGAAAGGAAAGAGAATGAAAGGTAAATGGAAAGGGTAAGCTTATGTAAGGTCACGTTTGTTAGAAAGGTTAGAGCATTTGAGTATATACTGTGAAAGGGAAGAGTCCACAGCAACAAAGCCAGGACTCAAGTTCATGTTGGATACATTGTGTATTAGAGCCGATTCAACAAGACGGCGTCTGTGTAGAGTAGAGGTAGGAAAGATTATTTTGGAGGAAGACCAATCAATGTGATGATAAGAATCCCTCACATGGCAGAAGAGAGCATTGTTAGTGTCTGCAGACTTAACATTTCTCTTGTGTTCTTTAAGTCTGTCATTCAGTGTACGGCCAGTTTCGCCAAAGTATTGGAGAGAACAAGACGAACAGGAAAAAGAGTAGACACCAGCAGCATTAGAAGCAGGAGGAGCAGTGTGAACTAGATTGCTACGAAGTGTGTTAGTTTGACGAAAGGCGAGCTTAATGTCAAGAGGACGAAAGGTATTGGTAAAAGTTTTGAGTTCAGATATGAAGGGAAGTCATAGTACAATGCTACTAGTGTTGGAAGCAGGTTTAGGATGAAAGAAATTTCGTTTAGCTTGAGAGCACAGTTGATGAAATGCAAAGGGTAACCAAGGCGAGAGAATGATTTGTAGATAAGGGCAATTTGGTAATGATGATAGTTACAAGATACGAGCTAGATGGTGTTGAGATGGGAAAGTCGGATTGCGAAAGGGATCTGGGAGTTATGACTAGTAAGAATTTAAAACCAAATGATCAATGCATGAATGTTCGTAATAAGGCAAATAGGACACTGGGATTTATTAATCGAAGCGTTAGTAACAAGACACCTGGTGTTATTTTCCAACTATATCCTGCTATGGTTAGACCCCATTTAGAATTTGCAGTTCAGTTTTGGTCGCCGTACTATAGAATGGATATAAATTCACTTGAACGTGTCCAGTATAGGATGACAAAGCAAATTCCCTAAATTAGAAACCTGTCATATGAAGAGAGATTAACAATGCTTAATGTTGCTGTAATATTATTATAGCACCAACGGAAGGTGTAGTGAAGGAACTGATGAATCTCGTTAAAGCTCTGAGGTCAGATTTGGATTCCCTACGGGAGGAAGTACGAAAGCTGAGCATCAGGAAGAAACAAAGGAGGCGACAGGTATTAAAAAGACCTTGTCTTGGCAAGTTGTAAAGGACAAGGGGCTTAAGAAGACTTTGACAAAGCCGCCTAATGATATCCTAAGGACGTCTAACGCATTTGCTGTGTTGGAGGACGAGTGCTGTGGTGAGCCTGCAGTTCAACGAGGAGGCAAAGGCAAAGCAACGACGCAGCAGGTCGCTCAAAGTGCTCAAAAGGTAAAAGGAGGAACCAAGGGAATTTTTGTTGCTGGAGATCACCAGGTGAGGTATTTAGACAGAACGTTTTGTGCCAGAGATAGGGAGAACAGGTTAAGAGATTGCTAACCGGGAGCTGGAATTGGAGATATTGTTGGCAACATGAATGATAGTATGGCTGCTTATAAAAATAAACCAATTATTGGTAATAGTGCGGGTGGAAATGATGTTAGGCGAGTTAGGAGTGAGGAACTAATACTGAGATTTAAGACAGCCATAGAACTAGTTAGAAGTAAGGGAGGAATCCCGATCATATGTGACATTCTTCAAAGAAAGGAAGTTGGAAATGAATGGTTGTCGAGGGCACTTGGGGTCCCTCTATTTTTTCAAGAGTGGGTTGGACATGTATATGAGTGGGATTGAGTGGTTATAAATAAGGGCTGAATCGTACGGCCGAATAGTCCTTCAGCAGTTACCTTTGTTCTTATGTTCTTATCTGGGAGTTTTGATTAGTAAAAATTGCCGGCTGGAAAGATATTGAAAATGAAATGCAAAATCTTAAATAGACAACTGGGAACACTTCTATGGAAGAAACGAAATGTATGCTCGGGATGGGGTGCATCTATCGAGGGCTGGGGTGGTTGTTGTTGTTGCGATCTCGTTAGAACCAGTAATTGGAGGCGTTTGTTTGGGTTTGGGTTTAAACTGTTAGTAGATAGTGGTATGGGAATTGAAATGGAGGAAAGAGGTAATAAAAGTGTTTGTGGGAGAAACAAATTGGCAAAATGATTAAAGAAAGAGAAGGACCTCAAAATAACAATACACTTAGGGTATATTACATTAACAGTAGATGATTAAGAAATAAAATAAATGATTTAAATGCTCTTGTCTGCACAGAAAAAATATATATTATTACACTAACCGAAACGTGGATGATTGTAGAAAATAGAGAACTATTAGGTGAATATCAAATAAATGGATTTAAACTAGTACACACAGATAAATATATTAGACGGGGAGGGGGAGTAGCTATATATGTTAGGGAAAATTTGAAATGTAATCTCAAAGATGGAATTAAAACTGAGCCACAAGCAGAAACTATTTGGATAGAATTAAACGAAAAAGCAAATAATCTTATTGGAGTTATATACAGGCCACCAAACTTAGACAGTATGGAAGCATAGCACCTATGGGGCGAAATATCTAGAGCATCTAGGACTAGCAGTATTTGTCTTAGGTGATTTTAATTTTAGTGGAATAAATTGGTTTAACAGAACAGGGAATAATGAAGTGGAAGATTTTCAAGAATTAATTGAAGATTGCTTTCTTACGCAACACATTAAGGAACAAACGCGGGTAAATAATATTTTAGATTTAGTGTTAACTAACAGGGAAACGCAAATTAATGCCATCGAAATAGGGAGTGAGCTAGGGAACAGTGATCATAAAGAAATCAGATTCAGCATTGAATGGAATAGATCTGTAGGGGGAAAATTCTGTTTAAGTGCCTTATTTTCGAAAAGATTATTTCAATATCCTAAGAAATGTTTTGGGTCAAATAGATTGGAAAGTCTTGGGCATGGGGGCGGGCCGGTCTTGGAGCGAGACGTGAACCCAGCGATAGGAGACGTAAATTTCGATATGGATTCAAAATGTAACTTATTTAAAAATATTCTAAGCAAAGCACAGGAAGGTAGTATAACTTATAAATTGAATAGATCGAATACTAACTGCATCTGCCAATCTTTTGACCATTTCAAACCCCTATTTAGATCGACATGAAGTGATAGTGAGTCTTCTTCCATGTTTATTTCCCTACCGATTTTTGTATCATCGGCAAATTTGCAAATGTTGCTACTCAAACCTGATTCTAAATCATTTATATATATTATAAACAACAGAGGTCCCAGGACAAAGCCTTGATGTATTCCACTTAAAACATTTTCCCATTCAGACGTAACCCCATTTATATTAACTCTATGTTTCCTTTGGTATAGCCATGCCCTAATCCAACTTAATATAGCACCCCCAATACCATGAGCCTCTATCTTTTTAATCAGTCTTTCATGTGGCACTGTATCAAAGCTTTGCTAAAGTCAAGGTACACAACATCGCAATCCTTACCACTATCTATTGCCTCAACTATATAGTTGAGGCTATAGATAGTTGCCTCAACTATATATGTATAACTATATATGTATATATATAGTTGAGTATATGTATATATATGTCGTACCTAGTAGCCAGAACACGCTTCTCGGCCTACAATGCAAGGCCTGATTTGCCTAATAGGCCGAGAGATTTTCTTTATTTTCAATAAATTGTTTCCAATTAGCTTATTTGAATGATTGTTATTATATTATATTTAGAACGTATTTTATTGACTTAATTGTGTTAGTTTAGGTTAGGTTAGGTAGGGTTGGTTAGGTTCGGTCGTATATCTACGTTAGTTTTAACTCAAATTTAAAAAAAATTAACTCGTACAAAATGAAATGGATAGCTTTACTATTTCATAAGAAAAAAAATATTGAAAAATATATTCAGGAAAACTTGGCTTATTAGGCAAATCGGGCCTTGCATAGTAGGTCGAGTACGACGTTCTGGCTACTAGGTGCAACATTATACACACATATATATACATATGCGAACAAGCCTGAATGGTCCCCAGGACTATATGCAACTGAAAACTCACACCCCAGAAGTGACTCGAACCCATACTGCCAGGAGCACTCTGCTGGCGTACATGATCCCTTAACCACTCGGCCAACATGACCGGACAAAGAGGATGGTAGCTTAGGCTATTTCCATCCCCTGCTGGCACTCGGTTGGTAATCTTGGGCATGGTATTTTATCAAATCACCTCATTCTTTGGGGCACATATGAGGAACACAAATGTGAACAAGACTGAATGGTCCCCAGGACTATATGCAACCGAAAACTCACACCCCAGAATTGACTCGAACCCATACTTCCAGGAGCACTCTGCTGGCATACAGGATCCCTTAACCGGTCTCGTAGCCTGGTGGATAGCGCGCAGGACTCGTAATTCTGTGGCGTGGGTTCGATTCCTGCACGAGGCAGAAACAAATGGGCAAAGTTTCTTTCACCCTGAATGCCCCTGTTACCTAGCAGTAAATAGGTACCTGGGTGTTAGTCAGCTGTCACTGGCTGCTTCCTGGGGGTGGAGGCCTTATCGAGAACCGGGCCGCGGGGACACTAAAGCCCCGAAATCATCTCAAGATAACCACTCAACCAACACGACCAGACAAAGAGGATGGTAGCCGAGGCTATTTCCATTCCCCGCAGGCATTCGGTTGGTAATCTTGGGCATGGTATTTTATCAAATCACCTCATTCTTTGGGGCACACGTGAGGAACACAAATGCGAACAAGCCTGAACGGTCTCCAGGCATATATCCCACTGAAAACTCACACCGCAGAAGTGACTCGAACCCATACTGTCAGGAACACTCTGCATTCTGACGTACAGGAAGCCTTAACCATTGGACCAACACCACCGAACAAAAGAGGATGGTTGTCGAGGCTATATCCATCCCCCCGCCGGTACTCGGTTGGTAATCTTGGGCATGGTATTTTATCAAATCACCTCATTCTTTGAGGCACACTGCCGCCCCTGGCACCACCACCACTACACTGCTACCCCTGGCACCACCACACTGCCACCCCTAGCACCACCATCGCCACACAGCCACCCCTGGCACCACCACACTGCCACCCCTAGCACCACCACACTGCCACCCCTCTCACCACCACCACCACACTGCCACCCCTGGCACCACCACCACACTGCCACCCCTGGCACCACTACCACACTGCCACCCCTGGCACCACCACCACCACACTGCCACCCCTGGCACCACCACTGCCATTGCCACCCCCCGGCATCACCACCACCACACTGCCACCCCTGGCACCACTACCACACTGCCACCCCTGGCACCACCACCACCACACTGCCACCCCCCGGCATCACCACCACCACACTGCCACCCCTGGCACCACCACCACTCTGCCACCCCTGGCACCACCATCACACTGCCACCCCAGGCACCACCACCACCACTACACTGCCACCCCTGGCACCACCACCACACTGCCACAACTGGCACGACCACCCCACTGCCACCCCTGGCATCACCACCATCACACCGCCACCCCTGGCACCACCACCACACTGCCACCCCTGGCACCACCACCACCACCACACTGCCACCCCTGGCACCACCACCACCACCACCACCTCACTGCCACCCCTGGCACCACCACCACCACCACACTGCCACCCCTGGTACCACCACCACACTGCAACCCCTGGCACCACCACTACACTTCCACCCCTGGCACCACCACCACCACACTGCCCCCCAGCACCACAACCACCACTGCCACCCCTGGCACCACAACCACCACACTGCCACTCCTGGCACGACCACCACACTGCCACCCCTGGCACCACCACCACCACACTGCCTCCCCTGGCACCACCACCACACTGCCACCCCTGGCACCACCACTACACTTCCACCCCGGGCACCACCACCACACTGCCCCCCAGCACCACAACCACCACTGCCACCCCTGGCACCACAACCACCACACTGCCACCCCTGGCACCACCACCACCACACTGCCACCCCTGGCACCACTACCACCACACTGCAACCCCTTGCACCACCACACTGCCACTCCTGGCACCACCATCACACTGCCACCCCTGGCACCACCACCACCACACTGCCACCCCTGGCACCACCACCACACTGCCACCCCTGGCACCACTACCACCCCTGGCACCACCACCACACTGCCACCCCTGGGACCACCACCACACTGCCACCCCTGGCACCACCACACTGCCACCCCTGGCACCACCACCACACTGCCACCCCTGGCACCACCACACTGCCACCCCTGGCACCACCACACTGCCACCCCTGGCACCACTACCACCCCTGGCACCACCACCACCACACTGCCACCCCTGGCGCCACCACCACACTGCCACCCCTGGCACCACCACCACCACACTGCCACCCCTGGCACCACCACCACACTGCCACCCTTGGCACCACCACCACACTGCCACCCCTGGCACCACCACCACACTACCACCCTTGGCACCACCACCACCACACTGCCACCCCTGGCACCACCACCACACTGCCACCCTTGGCACCACCACCACACTGCCTCCCTTGGCACCACCACCACACTGCCACCCTTGGCACCACCACCACACTGCCACCCCAGGCACCACCACCACCACACTGCCACCCCTGGCACCACCACTACCACACTGCCACCCCTGGCACCACTACCACACTGCCACCCCTGGCACCACCAAAACACTGCCACCCCTGGCACCACCACCACCACACTGCCACCCCTGGCACCACCACCACCACACTGCCACCCCTGGCACAACCACCACTCTGCCACCCCTAGCACCACCACCACCACACTGCCACCCCTTGCACCACCACCACCACACTGCCACCCCTGGCACCACCTCCACTACACTGCCACCCCTGGCACCACCACCATCACACTGCCACCCCTTGCACCACCACCACCACACTGCCACCCCTGGCACCACCACCACCACTCTGCCACCCCTGGCATCACCACCACCACTCTGCCACCCCTTGCACCACCACTACACTGCCACCCCTGGCACCACCACCACCACTCTGCCACCCCTTGCACCACCACTACACTGCCACCCCTGGCACCACCACTACACTGCCACCCCTGGCACCACCACTACACTGCAACCCCTGGCACCACCACTACACTGCCACCCCTGGCACCACCACTACACTGCCACCCCTGGCACCACCACTACACTGCAACCCCTGGCACCACCACTACACTGCCACCCCTGGCACCACCACTACACTGCCACCCCTGGCACCACCACTACACTGCCACCCCGCGGCATCACCACACTGCCACCCCTGGCACCACCACCACACTGCCACCCCTGGCACCACCACTACACTGCCACCCCGCGGCATCACCACACTGCCACCCCTGGCACCACCACTACACTGCCACCCCGCGGCATCACCACACTGCCACCCCTGGCACCACCTCACTCGCCACAATATTGTGGGAGGATATTGAGGGCGAGTGAGGTGGTGTTGAGGGAAGGAGTGGCAGTGAGTGGCTGGCTTGTATGTGGAGGTCACTCCTCGTTGCATTTTGACTCACCATGCCAACTTAGTAGTTCGTTATGGTGAGCATAACATGCAGATACTTCTATGTAACCTGTGTATATAGTGTAATAACAGCAAAACTATTTGTTTATTGTTTTATGAACATAACTGAATCACTAATATGCACCCCATAATTTTGAGTACAGCGATGGTTCACGCATTTTATTATATAAATATATCACAATTCATTCTACTAAATAATATTACTGCAAAAACAAAGAAAAAATCAATCAGAGACATTGAAATGATTAGGTAATAATATATTTGTGGCAACTGCCGCCTGACAGCTCGGGAGGAGTAGACCTCGTCTGGAGAAGGCTCTGTCAACTCCCCTTTTTTGCCAGGCTTCCCTACCCTATTGCGGCTAAAATATGCCACCTACGATATTTTTGTTATGTTTTCCGTGATCAGGGAACAAAAATGAACACTTTTACGCGACTAAAGAATTTTTTTGAATTTTTGTTGTTGTTGCGCCTGTGGGTGTTGAAGCCATTTGGACCCCTAGCGGTTTGAGGGTTAAAGGTGAAAACTAGCTATGCAGTACCCCGTGCCCACCAGTGCAATAACTACCACTGTCTCCAATCGATTATCCAGACTATATGGGAAGGACCCCTAGCCGGATAGTCACGTGTTCCAGATAATGGTACTTTTTCACCTCTGAGTCCAAAACTAACCATTTCCAACTATTTTTATACTACAAACAACATAATTTGAATTGCCTTGCCACATATAATTATTCAATATTCAACTAGAAACCGCAACTTACCTTGTTGTTCATCTTCTTGATTGATGCCACACATCTTGAAGTTAAAAATTCTTGACAATTTACGTAACCTATACTAACACAACACTAAAATTAACACTTAAAATTACTGTACAGTTCATTAAGCAAAGTTAGTTTTGACTGCCAGCTGCGGAAGCCTCACTGGTTGAAGGCATTTGGCTTGCCTGTGACGCCTCACTTGTTGAAAGCGCTGGGCTTGCCTGTGATGCCTCACTTGTTGAAGGCACTTGGGTTGCCTGTGACGCCTCACTTGTTGAAGGCGCTTGGCTTGCCTGTGACGCCTCACTTGTTGAAAGCGCTGGGCTTGCCTGTGATGCCTCACTTGTTGAAGGCGCTTGGGTTGCCTGTGACGCCTCACTTGTTGAAGGCGCTTGGCTTGATTTTCGTACCATATAACAATCAAGTGTAGCTTGCCTTCTGTGTTCACTGGCCAGTTGTATGATCAGCTCTTTGGTTCGCCTCAGGTACTGATATATGTTTCCAACTTCTGGATGAGCACAATTGGATGAAAAATTTATTAATCCGTCAACATAGGTCATGAGTACACTGTATTTTGTGGTCATTGGTGTTGGTTCTTCACTGCTTTTTTCACCCTCCTCCTCGTCGACCTCACCCGTAATAGACTGAAGAATCTCGTCTTCACTCATCACACCATATCCTGGGTCATTGGCATCTTTTTCAAGCCAATCAACCACATCCTGCCTTTCTAAGTTTTTGCCGGCATTTCTGAACATTCCATGGATTTCATCTGTAAATCCTTCAAAATTCATTTCTTCATCCTCCTCATTTCTGACCGTAGACGTGAGGAGTTTTTCCAGGATTTTTTCCGAGTCGATTCCTTTACTTCACTCCACACCTTGGCCCAGTTATAGATGGCTTCCTTGATTGTATAGTTCTTCAAATTCTCAAGTTTTTTTAGCCCTGTTATCCACACCGAGTTCAA
Organism: Procambarus clarkii; assembly: GCF_040958095.1. Taxonomy (NCBI): domain Eukaryota; kingdom Metazoa; phylum Arthropoda; class Malacostraca; order Decapoda; family Cambaridae; genus Procambarus; species Procambarus clarkii. The sequence continues at coordinate 23,702,055 of NC_091174.1, forward strand.
TATATTCCGGAAGAGGCAAAACCACCAAAACTTCGTTCAGCATCTTTTTGGTGTACAAACTTTTCGTAGCTCATATAACTCCCCAATCCATAGGCTGGATGAGAGAGGTTGTACTAGGAGGAAGTAGTGGTTAACGTGTCAATTTAGGGGTGGGCAGGCGCATTATCAAGCAGCAGCAAAGCCCGAACTTCGCTTGGCCTTACTTTGAGTTTCTTAACTAGATAGGCACGAACTTCCCTGCAGAACACGTCATGAAACCAGGAAAGAAAGATCTGTGTAAACCATGCATTTTGTGAGTTGTATTATTTGACTGGCAGTCTGTCCAAGCAATGTTGCAAGGCTCTTGGTTTCTTTGATTTGCCAACAACTGCATACGTGATTCTGTCTGCGCCATCGGGATTCGCACACATCATGGCCGACAGCCTGTCTTTGTTAACCTTACGGCCTGGCACACAACCCTCACTCCTTATTGCTAGAGTTTTTTCTGGTAAACTTCTCCAATACAGCTCAGTTTCATCAGCATTATAAATTTGATAAGAATATAAATTTTTTGACAAAATGTATGCTATTAGTTCTGTTTAAATGGTTCTACACTGCTTTCATCTGCACTCAGTTTTTCACCGACAATTTTCCTCTTCACAATATTATGCCTACCTTTGAACCTTGCAACCCACCCTTCACTGGCTTCGAAATCCTTTATTCCAAGGCTTGCTGCAAACCTGCTTACAGCATTTTGTATTTCTGGCCCGCAAATTGTCACCCCAGCTGTGCAGTGCTGAGCAAACCACTTGTACACAGCCTCATCCAACTGTTCATGTGTCGAAGTTTTATAGTTTTCCTACCACACCCTCTGCTAGTCCTTGCACCTTCACTTTCGCAGGTTGAAATGTATTTCAGAATTTTCTCTGTCTGTTTCCTTATATCAGAAACAGTACTAGTGCCTATATTAAATTCCTTGGCAACACTTGAAGTCGACTGGCCATTTTCACAAAGTTGTATAACACGTAACTTATCTTTAATTGTTAGGACAACCTTCTTCCTCTTAACACCAGAACGATTGATGCTGCTACCAGACATAGTCTTGGCCAAAAATGTTCAAAGTTACTATCAAAATAAAAAAGTTATTTAAAAAAATATTTCGCTCATGGCGTGGCACTGTGGTATAACACGAGGGTCGAGAGCACATGGCTTGACCAGGCATGGACGGGTCCACTTGGGATAGGGAGGAGGCATGTTACGTAGGCCGCCAGCAAGAAAAAAAATAACTATTTTTGAAGGAAACTTCAGCCTGTGCAAATTTTTTTTAGTTAACCTGTACGGTATTTTTTATTACATAATTACTAGTATTTCCTTTGATTTTGGCTATGATGAATTGTTCTAAAATTAATGGAAATTCCTGTACTGTAGTGTATAGGCCGCTCCACATCCCCCTTATGTGGTCCCTCCCAACGTTCCGCTCTCTCCCGACACCAAACACCCTCCCTACCCCCTCCTCCACCATGCGCCTTGAACCACCGGCAGACGGGATTAATACGGTACGGCCCGCCCCATGGCTTTCATATCCGGATAATTCAATGATTATCCAGCTGACTGTCCTGATAGTGTAACATCAGCAGCAAATTAACCGTCTCCTATTTTTTATCTGGCTAAACCAGCTTTTATCCGGCTCCCATGGACATTTTGGCTGGATATTGAGAACTTTATCCGGTCACGATTTTGGCCGTATAAAGGCGTTTTTCGGATGTTCGAATCCCGGATAATTGAGTAATTACAGCACTTACCCCAAGGCAACAAGGGTGGAAATCGCCTCAAACACTCGGGGCGGCCAAACGCCAAGCAGCAAAAGGCCAACAGAGGTAGAACCAAGGCGACTTGTGGAAGGGAACCCCAAGCCCCAAGGGCAGTACTTACAGGACACTCAGGAAAGAAGACCCTAAGCACATGCAGCCCGAGTACCTGAGAATATTACTCCCAGCTCACACGACCACCATAAGAGCAGCACTGAAAACAAGTAACAGCACTGAGAGAAGACTGGAGTTGAACCACACGACTATGCCCGATCCCATCAGCCGAGGAACTAGGGTGAGGATCGCTGGCGCAAAGGTCTGGGGCTCCCCCTGCCCCCTCCCGGGAAGGGAGGAGCTGTGCAGACATGCGGCTCGTGCGACGTCATGCTTGTTTGCTCGTTTTTCCTTTGAGAAGTTCTGTCCACTCGTTTGATGTTTTTCGTTGTTAACCAGAATAGGGGTCTGTCTTGTGGTGCTTACCTTTCTGGGTGCCTGTCCCAGTCGATGGTAGATATAGAATGCTCTAAATCACATGTGCATTTCTATGGGTCATTGCTCCTTGTGCCTCTGTGAAGGGGCCAGGTTCTGGCTCATGGTCCCCGGAAGGCCTAGAACTCCACCCACATCAACTGATGCAAAATAGTTAGGATATCCATATCCATGGATAGCTTCGGGGAGCCGTAGGGGCTCCCCCCAGAAAAATCAGAATACATTTTATATTTGCTGTAAAATAAAACATGTTTGTGTGCATAATTTGACACTAATATGTGAGAGTATATTGAATGTATGACAGTTGTATTATAATACAAAGTTAAGTGACAATATATTGAACAATATCAGTGAAAAAAGGGGTAAAGTATGCCATAGACATTGAAAATAATGTCGGGAAAATAAATTTGTGGCAACTCTGGCTGCTTGAAAGCCACCAACACAACGGGGACACACCCTAATTGAGTGATCACATTCCGTGACGTCATTGGTAAATACAATTAACTTTTCCCCCCGTGGTCAGGAACACAAATGAACACTTATTGGACGAATTTTTTTTTTATTTGTTTTACTTCTTGTGCCTGGCGGTGTTGAAGGCTTAACCACCGCACTGAACACTAGCATCTTGGAAAGTATCACTTGTACAACATCTCGTTTGAAATGTTCTTGTTATCGAACCTGTCATTTTGCTTGCAGTCGTGAACGCTACTTTATTGTGTTCTTTAAAGTTAAGGTCTTCCAACACGAGTACACCAAAATCCTTTACATTCCTTTTTTGGTTTTATATAATATGCTTTGACTGTGTTTTGTAAACATTTGAGATGAGGTTTGCCGTGTCCTCATGTTGTCAACTCTCATAAAAATCCTAGTGTCATCTGCAAAGGATGATACGGTAATATAATTTCTGTCCTTGTCTATGTCCGATAAGAGAATGAGAAAATCCTGGAGCTGCAAAATATTCTGGGGCACTGAGCTCTTCATGGTTGATGGTCCAGATATTACCGTGGTACCTTACCTTGAGGTTACCTTGAGGTGCTTCTGGGGCTTAGCGTCCCCGCGGCCCAGTCATCGACCAGGCCTCCTGGTTGCTGGACTGATCAACCAAGCTGTTGAATGCGGCTGCTCGCAGCCTGACGTACGAATCACAGCCTGGTTGATCAGGTATCCTTTGGAGGTGCTTAGCCAGTTCTCTCTTGAACACTGTGAGGGGTTTGCCAGTTATGCCCCTTATGTGTAGCGGAAGCGTGTTGAACAGTCTCTGGCCTCTGATGTTGATAGAGTTCTCTCTCAGAGTACTTGTTGCACTTCTGCTTTTCAACTGGGGTGTTCTGCACATCCTGCCATGTCTTCTGGTCTCATGTGATGTTGTTTCTGTGTGCAGGTTTGGGACCAGCCCCTCTAATATTTTCCACGTGTAAATTATTATGTATCTCTCCCGACTGCGCTCAAGTGAGTACAGATTTAGGCTCTTTAGTCTGTCCCAATAGTTGAGATGTTTTACTGGTACCTCGGATTACGAGCATTCCTGGTTACGAGTTTTTCGGGTTACGAGCAGAATTTGCTGCAAAAATTTACATCGGGAAACGAGCATTGCCTCAGGATATGAAGGTGTTCATACGCGTACGGGCCAACCTAGCGCGTGGTGGTACGGCACTCGCCGCTAAGTTTACCAGTGCCTCATGCCCAGTGACTATCCCGCCTGAATTCTTCACTAGGATTTACCGTTTCTTTTCTGATTTTTTGCTATTTGAGCATAAAATTTGTTATTATATCTCGCAATGGGTCCCAAGAAAGCCAGTGGTAAGGTTCAAGGCAAGAAATTGCATGTGAGGATGACAATAGAGGAAAAACAAGAGATCATTCGGAAGCATGAAAATGGTGCACGTGTTGTTGAACTTTGTAGGCAGTACAACAAATCCATGTCAACGATATGCACTATACTTGTAAAGAAAAAGGACATAATGAGTGCTAAAGTGGCAAAAGACGTATCAACAATCACGGAACAAAGACCACAAATACTTGAGGAAGTGGAAAAGTTGTTATTAATTTGGATAAACAACAAGGAGTTAGCGGGTGATAGTATTTCAGAGGCCATCATTTGTGAGAAAGTTAGGGTATTGCATGAAGACCTTGTAAAGAAAACCCCTGGAACAAGTGAAAATACAATAGACTAAGGAAAACATGGGATGGTTTGAAAAATTTAGAAAAAGAAGTGGTATTCATACTGTTGTGAGGCATGGGGAGGCTGCTAGCTCAGACAAACCACCGGCTGAAAGATTTATTGAAGAATTTAAAGAATTTGCAGAGGCTGAGGGATACCTACCGCCACAAGTTTACCTGGTTGATGGGGTTCTGGGAGTTCTTCTACTCCCCAAGCCCGGCCCGAGGCCAGGCTTCACTTGTGAGAATTTGGTCCACCAGGCTGTTGCTTGGAGCGGCCCACAGGCCGACATACCCACCACAGCCCGGTTGGTCCGGCACTCCTTGGAGGAATAAATCTAGTTTCCTCTTGAAGATGTCCACGGTTGTTCCGGCAATATTTCTTATGCTTGCTGGGAGGACGTTGAACAACCGCGGACCTCTGATGTTTATACAGTGTTCTCTGATTGTGCCTATGGCACCTCTGCTCTTCACTGGTTCTATTCTGCATTTTCTTCTGTCGGAAAATCCGACACCATTTAATATATCATACAGACAGATAAGAGCTGTGTTACCAACAAGTTAACCATAGAAAACGTAACTTGTAGTGGAATTACCATCTAAAGAAAACGGGATATCATCACCACATACCATTATAATTCACCAGCTATTCTGCTGGGAATTATTCTTAAATACATTAGTCTTTGGACTTTACCATCATAAAAACATCTTATATAAATTAACTTAATTATCAATATTAAAGTAGAGTAAATGTGACCCTTCTATCACTTTCTGAAATCTGGACAAAGTAGGCCAGGCGTCAGTGGGGAAGGAGGGGAGCCATTGTTGTGTCACCTCCGAGACGTGTGGAGCAAATTCGGCTCCTATCATTCTGGACAATGTCGGCCAGTAACGTCAATAGTATGGAGTGTTAAACAGCCATTGTGTATACGAGACCAGAGGCACACGGGAGCAAATACGGCTCCTGTTAAATTTACTTGGACGTAGTGTTATGGAAACCAAAGGTACCATCTCCAACACGATGTCTACAATTCAAGTTAAGTCTATCCGAAACCCGTTTATCATTCATTTATGGCCATTAATGTCAGGATATAGGGTGACCCGGTTAGATCACGTGGAAGCCTCAAACTAAAGGTAATTAAGCCAGGTCTTCAATGTTCCATGTACAGTTTCTCTGAAATACTTGTCATATATAGGATTCTGGCTTCACAGCTAGCGCACTTTTGACAGGTCAAGACGAGGAAGGAAGATTTGTGCACCAGTTACTGGGTGATATGGAAGCTACCTCAAAGAGGATAATTTGGTGTCTACACCCTAGTTATACCTGGTGGACTAACCTGCTGTACTATAAGATAAGGAACCTCATCAATGTATGTAGCTATTATTGTAGTTTGATTGGCTGCATATATATTAATTTAATAACCCCCCCTAATGTGTAGAGGATCGATTTGTGAGATTATGAGATTATTGCAGAAATACAGTCCACTCATTATTATACAAATTGCTATCGAAGTATATAAATTAACGTAAATATAAATTCTATATATATTCATATAAATTAAATAAATATAAATCTCACAGGTCGGTTCCCACATCTTCCATATCGTTCACTCCAGTACGTTGTTATTTTACTGTGTAGATTTGGTACCTGGCCCTCCAGTATTTTCCATGTGTATATTATTTGATATCTCTCTCGTCTTCTTTCTAGTGAGTACATTTGGAGGGCTTTGAGACGATTCCAATAATTTAGGTGCTTTATTGCGTCTATGCGTGCCGTATATGTTCTCTGTATTCCCTCTATTTCAGCAATCTCTCCTGCTCTGAAGGGGGAAGCGAGTACTGAGCAGTACTCAAGACGGGACAACACAAGTGACTTTAAGAGTACAACCATTGTGATGGGATCCCTGAATTTGAAAGTTCTCGTAATCCATCCTATCATTTTTCTGGCTGTCGCAATATTTGCTTGGTTATGCTCCTTAAACGTTAGGTCGTCAGACATTATTATTCCCAAATCCTTGACATGCTGTTTTCCTACTATGGGTACATTTGATTGTGTTTTGTACTCTGTATTATGTTTAAGGTCCTCATTTTTACCGTACCTGAGTACCTGGAATTTATCACTGTTAAACATCATGTTATTTTCTGATGCCCAGTCGAAGTATTTAATTGTGATGAGACAGGACTGTTCTGGAAAAGATTGCCTAAGAGGACATACATTACCAAGGAGGAAAAATCATTGTCCAGACACAAGCCTATGAAAGAAAGGTTTATGCTTGTGCTGTGTTCAAATGCGAGTGGCGATTTGAAAATTAAACCCTTGCTTGTGTATCATTCTGAAAATCTGCTTCTCCTCGACAATGCTCCTGCTCATCCTCCAGGCTTGGAAGATGAATTGTTGCACAGATACAGTAATTTTCTCACTGTAAAGTTCCTTCCTCCTAACACCAATCCTCTAATTCAGCCTATGGACCAGAAAATCATAGCGAATTTTAAGAAACTTTATGAAAGGGCACTTTTTCGGAAATGGTTTGAGGTGACTGAAGCCACAAACCTCACTCTCAGAGTTCTGGAAAGACCATTTTAACATTTGTAGTGCCTTAAAACTCGTTGACAAAGCCTGGCAAGAAGTGACTCAAAGAACCCCGATCTCTGACTGGATATAATTGTGGCCTGAATGTGTGATAGAACTAGACTTTGAGGGATTTAAGCCTGTAAATGAAGTGCCTACTGTTGAGGAAATTGTTACTCTGGACCAGAGAATGGGCTTGGAATTGGATGGTGCTGATGTGGAGGAGTTGGTGGAAGAACACAATGAAGAACTGACCTCCGAAGAACTCCAAGCCCTTCAAAAGGAACAGCAAGAAAACACAGCTGAGGATGTTTCTCCAGTGGAGGAGGCTGTCCCTTCCACAACCATTAAGAAGTGGTGTCAAATGTGGGAAGAAATGCAAACTTTTACTGAAACGACTCACCCAGAGAAAGCTGTAGTAGGCCAATGCATTAATCTTTTCAATGACAATGTGATGCCTCACTACAGAGACATCTTGCGAATGGAAAAACAATCTTCAATGGACTGCTTTGTTGTGAGAAAATCGAGCAGTGTGCCACAACCAGGACCTAGTGGTATGCAGGCAAAACGTGCCAGAGAGTGCACCCCAGAGAGCTCCTCACTGCCTGATGTTATAATGGAAGGAGACTCCCTTTCCAAACAGTAACACCTCTCCTCCTCCCCCTCCTCACCATTTTCCATATGCCAACAGCAGTCACCAGCAAGGATAAGTAATAACTTGAACATACTTTTGTAGTGTAGATTTTTTTTTTTTTTTTTTTTTGGAGATATATACAAGAGTTGCTACATTCTTGTACAGCCACTAGTACGCGTAGCGTTTCGGGCAGGTCGCTGGAATACGATCCCCTGCCGCGAAGAATCGTTTTTTCATCCAAGTACACATTTTACTGTTGCGTTAAACAGACGCTAAAGTTAAGGAATTGCGCCCAGTAAATCCTCCCCGGCCAGGATACGAACCCATGACATAGCGCTCGAGGAACGACATAGCACTCGCGGAACGATGAATTTCGATGAATTAGGTATAAAATTTAGTTTGAAGTGAGGTTTTTGGGTAGTCAGGAACAGATTAATTCAGTTCCCATTATTTCTTATGGGGAAATTAGTTTCGGTTTACGAGCTGTCTCTTGGAACGGATTAAACTCTTAAACCGAAGTACCCCTGTATCTTCAAAATCTCCCAAACCACCAAAGGCAAAGAAAGCTGTCAAGAAAACAAAGGCAAAATAAACGACGACATGCAAGCAGCATAAATACACATGACAACAAACATCCAGGCCTCCCCCCTCAGTGGAGGGGCCTCATATGATTCCATAAAGAGTTTAGTTTTGTAGACAAATAAATCATTACTTTTGGGGTAGATTTACTCTGTATATTATATATATATATATATATATATATATATATATATATATATATATATATATATATATATATATATATATATATATATATATATATACACATAATGTATATGTATATATATACATATATGTATATATGTATATATGTTATATATATATATATATGTACTTGTCTCCATGCAGGAGACTTCCTCCTGGCAGTACCCATGTCAGCAATGGGCACGCGCCTAGATCCAGAATCCCTTCGTGCAGCAGTGGCCCTCCGCCTTGGTGCCCCAATTCACACTGAATACAAGTGTATTTGCAACAGGGTGGAAGCAGACCAATACGGACTGCATGGGTTGCATTGCGGAAGCACAAAGGGCTGCCATGCAAGACACAACGAGGTCAATGACATCATCAAGAGAAGCCTCGTCTCAGCTAGGTGCCCAGCGGAGAGAGAACCTCGCATCCTAGGGGTCCAAAACCCAGATATCCCCGCACTTCGCCCTGATGGCATTACCATATACTCATGGAAGGAGGGTAGACAGTTGGTGTGGGACTACACATGTGTATCCACCCTGGCTGACACCTATGTACATTTCGGAGCTGATCAAGCAGGTGGGGCGGCCAACCACAGGGAAACAGCAAAATCACTCAAGTACAGGCGACTGGAAGGTCAATACCTCTTTGTTCCCATAGCGTCTGAGACGCATGGCCCCTGGGGCAAGAGTGCCTTGGGATTTCTCAAGGAATTGGGTTCCAAGCTCATTGACGTCACCAGAGACCCAAGGTCTTCCAGTTTTTTGTTTCAGCGTCTCAGTGTGGCGATCCAGAGGGGAAATGCTTGCTGTGTCCTCGGTTCCTGTCCAGAAGCGGAGGAGCTTCAAGAGATCCATAACCTTTAGGCATTTGTCTTTTATGTTTTGTAACCTTTAAATACACAATAAAGGAAAAAAAAATGGGGGAAGGGGGTGGTAGGAGAAAAGCACACAGAAACTGTATTGGAGGGGACCTACATTCCCTCCAATGCGTTATGTGTGGTTTCCTCTGAGGCTATGGGTCTCCCTTCTTCCAGCCAGAGGTGGTACTCCCTTCCCTATATTTTATTATTTATATATATATATTATATATATATATATATATTATATATGTCGTACCTAATAGCCAGAACGCACTTCTCTGCCTACTATGCAAGGCCCGATTTGCCTAATAAGCCAAGTTTTCCTGAATTAATATATTTTCTCTAATTTTTTTCTTATGAAATGATAAAGCTACCCATTTCATTATGTATGAGGTCAATTTTTTTTTATTGGAGTTAAAATTAACGTAGATATATGACCGAACCTAACCAAGCCTACCTAACCTAACCTAACCTATCTTTATAGATTAGGTTAGGTAGCTGACAAAGTTATGTTAGGTTAGGTTAGGTAGGCGAAAAAACATTAATTCATGAAAACTTGGCTTATTAGGCAAATCGGGACTTGCATAGTAGGCTGAGAAGTGCGTTCTGGTTACTAGGTACGACATACATATATATATTTATATATATTTTATATATACATATTTTATATATACATATATATATATATATATTTTATATATACATATATATATATATATATATATATATATATATATATATATATATATATATATATATATATATATTTATGATCGATGTTCCCTTCGGGAATCTTAATTTTAAGATGAATAGGAAAACCAGGGATATACTGAACACCTTGTTTCAGATTCTTCACTTTAAAATGCATAACGTTTCGAATACTTCTTGTATTCATCATCAGATCTAAAAGAAAAAACAGAAATCACAATCAAATAACTGGTAAACAAAGAACTCATACTGAATATAATTGCCTATCAAAGAAAGGAAAATGCTTAAAAAACAAAACACTTAAGCGCACTTAAAGTGATCAATACAAATAAAACTTATTAACTGTCACATATATTAAAGCTAATTTAAAAATCCATTAAACTTCATGATAAAATATATAACTACTAAAACAAACCATTCTATTAAACTTACGTGAAGTGATCAGAAGTGAAACTTGATACCTAACACATAGATACTAAACACTATAACAAATATTTATATAATGACTACAAATCTACAAAAAATGTATGTAAAATACAAACAGAATAAACGACAATTATAAAGTACTAACCAAAATCTTATAAAAAACTCAAATATAAAATAAAATTAAATACCAAAAAATGTATTATATATCCTAAATAAAAGATTATATTAATGTACAATGTCATGACTTGAAATAAGTAAGAAAGGGCAATGACATGGTAAACTAAACAAAATTATAATAAAATTAAACTACCAAAATGAACTATAAATCAAATTACAGGGCCTACTGTGCACTATACAGTGTACAATTGAACAGCTGAAAGGTTGCTATTTAACAGAGGCCGCAGCTCCTTTATATATAAGGATTCCATTACTCTCAAATCTGACTGGCCATTCATACAAGTGTCCAGAATTTTAAAATCAGATTCCAGCAGAGAATGATCAAACTCATAACAATGGTTTCTAATCTCCGAAAATGCTGGTTTAGACAATGGTAATCCAGTCCTAAAAGATAATCCCCGGTGCTCAAGTATCCTAATCTTAAAGTTCCGAATGGAACTCCCGATATATCCAGCATTACAGCTGGAACAATTATACATATAATCGACATTTGAGCACAAGGGGGTAGGCACTTTATCTTTAAATTTAAAATAAGAGCCTATGGTATTTGTGTTGACAAAAATAAATCTAAAGTCTACTTGAGGATAACACTGCTGCAACAGTCTCCTCAAACGACTCCTTACAGAAGTCGTTTTAAATAGCAGTTAAAGACTCCATCTTTATGTTTAATAATATTTATTATAAACAAATTGATGGAGTAGCAATGGGGTCTCCTTTAGGTCCTGCACTGGCTAATGCTTTTTTGAGTTTTCATGAAATAAATTGGCTTGATAATTGTCCGTCGGCCTTTAAACCAGTCTTGTACTGGAGATATGTAGATGACACTTTTTTGTTGTTTAAGAACCAATGTCATATTGAGAAATTTAGAGAGTATCTTAATGCACAACATAGTAATATACGTTTTACTGCAGAGTGTGAAGTTGATAATTCATTGTCGTTTCTTGATGTAAAGGTGAATAACCTTAATGGGTTCAACACTAATGTTTTTAGGAAACCAACCTTTACTGGTTTAGGTTTAAATTTTAATTCTTTTGTTCCTGATATTTTTAAGAAAAATGCAATTAACACTCTACTGAATAGGGCCTTTGTTTTATGTTCTAATTGGAATAACTTTGATCAGGAAATTAATTTTCTTGTGAAATTTTTTTCAAATAATTGTTATCCTTTGCATATGGTTTATACCTTCATAAGGAATTTCTTAAATAATAAGTTTCACCCATCGTGTAGGGTTACTACAGTGGAAAGGGATCTTAAATATATTAAATTACCATTTTATGGCAGTATTAGCTTTTCTGTAAGGAGTCGTTTGAGGAGACTGTTGCAGCAGTGTTATCCTCAAGTAGACTTTAGATTTATTTTTGTCAACCCCCCCCCCCCTTCCAAAAGAAAGGGGAGAAGAGTTATGAGGCTATAGTTGGAAGTTTGGTGATTTGAGTAGTGGTATATTACAGGAGAGGGGTTACGTAAATGACGGAGCAGGAGGTGGATCGCCGATCAGGTTAAAGAGGTTGTGCGTATGTCTGGGTCGGCTTAGGACGTTTCTGAGGAACGCGTCGTAGTTGTCATGATAGGTGAGAATTCTGTCAATCTGTTTCCATAGTATCCCAGGTTATGTTCAGAGGTGGGATGTTCGCCCACTCATGCAGGGCCTCACTGGTGGTGAAGTCCTGCCAATGGGTGTCGAACACCCATCTCAGAGCCCTGTTCTGGGTACGCTGGAGTTTCTTCCTATTTGTTGGTGCTGGAAGTGAGAGTGGGATCGGTGCATATGTTAGGAGTGGGAGAATAAGTGTTTTGTATAGATAGAGCTTGGTGGCTTGGGAGGCATGTTTGAGTGGGAAGAGTTTTGATAGAGCGTTTGAGGCTATATCTTTCTTGGGTGTTGTGTGTGTGAAAGCGAAGGTTAAAGCTTAATGTGAGTCCAAGTACTGTGGTGGTGTTGACTCTTGGGATCTGGGTTGCATCTGGTGATTGAGAGTAGAGTTTTACTGGGTCAGGGTTACGTCGTTTGTTGTAGAAAAAGTATGTAATTTTAGACTTGTTGAGGTTTCTTTTTATTCGCCAGTCGTGTTCCCAGAGGGTGACTTTGTCTATTTCTTGTTGTGCTTTCCATGTGAGGGCGTTAATCGTATAGTCCGAGATCAGTTGGGTTACGTCGTCAGCATAACAAAGGGTCATTGATGTCCAGTATATTGGGTCAGGAATGTCGTTTATATATAGCATGTATAAGGTTGGTGAGAGAACTGAGCCCTGGGGGACACCTGCATTTAGGTTGAAGTAACCTGACAGCTTGCTGAGGATCGGTGTTGTTTTGATTGTTGTGAGTGATGTATGTAAAGACATAAAAGGAGGAGTTTCCCCTGATCCTCTTTATGAAGTTCCAAAATTGTTGTGGAGTTGTTTTTCTTTGTATTTCAGCTTTATGTATGAGTTTCTCCCAGTGGTTAGCATGGTCTTGGTCAAGGCTGTTGAGTATGTGGTTTTTGAGTATAGTGAGGTCTGTGTTTACTTGGTTGTATCTATGAAGGTTGTGGGTGAATCTGTTGTGATAGCAGGAGAGTAGCCTTTTTGTTCTGATCGAAGGAAAAAAGGAGTATCTGGTTTTGTGGGTAGTTTTTGGAATGGTAGCATCAGCTGCTTGTATGATGTTATTCTGGATGGTGAGGATTTGGGAATCTGTCTGTGTGTGGCTTGTCTTGGAAGTTGTAGGGCTGTGTGCTGGCAGTTAGGTGTTGTTTGAAGGCTTCCCAGTCTGCATTTTGATAGTCATATTGTGGGGTGGCTGGGATGAGAATGGGGTTGCTGGAGAGTGTGAGTGATATGGGCATGTGATCTGAGCCGGTGAAGGGTCCGGGTGTGATGTAGTGTTGGAGGTGGGTGCCTGCTCTGTTGATTTCGGAATCGAATCGAATTAAATATAGGACAAGATACCCTTCGGGAGAGCTTTGAAGTGGGTATAGGTGAAGAATAGCTTGGGTGAGAGGAAGCGTCGGAGTTGTAGAGATAGAGCCAGGGCTAGACCCAGCTGCTCGGCATAATATGAAGCTTCTTGAACACCTGGTCGGCTTAGGCTTGGCGGGCAGGGTCCCGAGGGAGGGGCGGCGGTGTGAGGTTTCTTTCCTCATGATGTGTGGAGTCTTCTTTCTTCTTAGGAGTTGAAGTCTTCTTTCTTCTTTGAAGCTGAAATCTTCTTTCTTGTTTGAAGCTGGAGCCTTCCGTCTTCTGTCTTGCACGTCGGTCTGCTCCGAAGCTTGCAGGGGTTCCACCACCTCAAAACGAGCAAAATTAGGTCCCTATACCCCTAAAGAGGTGGGGGGGGGGAGAAGGCGGCTACCTTCGGGCAAATCTGGTGCTGAAGCTAGGCTGGTTACTTTTCCTTGTTCTTTTGCGTGGAGTTTAGTGTGTTGGCGTGCTTGGTGAAGGTGTGGGGTCTTGTCGCTAGTTTATATTCGTTCAATTCTTCTCTTGCTGGTCGCCATACTCTGTTGCACATCAGGGTTTTCAAGTGAGTTACTACCCTGGTAACAGTTTCCTCGCCGTTTCTGTGTTTGGTCGATATTGTTCCTGCTTCCACGTCCAGGATTGACAATGGTTCTTCTCTGTCTCCTCGGAATCAGAATCAGAATAATACAGGAGAAGATGCCCATTGGGGCGAGCTTGGAAGTGGGGACAGAAGAAGATAAGGGGGGTGAGAGGAAGAAGATTTGTAAGAGAAAAAGTTCCAGGGCTAAACCCAGCTGCGTGTCGTTAGGTTGCGGCATTCGAGGCAGGGACTCAGTCGGGTGTTTTCAGTGACAACATCGGAACATCACAAACTCACAACATCACCGTGATTGGCTCAAGAGCGTCAGGGCTGAACTTTTTACGGATGATTTGTGCTGGTTGTTGAGAGCTGAATATGTAATGATAGTGGATGCTGGGTGTTGAGAGCTAAAGTTTAACGAAATACAGAGTTAGGAGGAGGATCATGTCATGATTGATTGTTTCGTGGTAGTCTGAGAGTGTGTAGGAGAAAATCAATGTGTTGTTCATGATAAGTGAGTAGTCTATCAATTTGTTTGTCTGATAGTTTCCCAGTAGGTATTTAGGGCAGGAATGTTCGTACTTTCATGGAGACTTTGACTGGTATTTAACTCTTGCCATCGGGTGTTGAGTACCCATCTTAGTGCTCTATTATGTATTCTGTGAAGTTTTATTTTGTTAGTACGTGCAGATAGAGAAAGAGCTAGTGGAGCGTATGTTAGGAGAGGTCTAATAAGTGCTTTGTAAAGGTGCATTTTTGTGTCAGGTTTTGCAAATTTAAGTTTGTATAGTTTCTTCATGGCTTGAAGAGCTATTGCATGTTTCTGTGTAATGTGTGTGTGAAAGAGTAGTTGTCGATCAAATGTGAGTCCAAGGACTGTGGAGGAGGGAGATAGAGATATAAGTAGGATTTTGAGTGTATGAATAGAGTTTGAGAGGAATTGGGCGAATAGTTCTTTTACAGAAAAAGTAGGTGATTTTAGATTTGCTGGAGTTGGTTTTTATACGCCATTTGTACTCCCACTCAGTGACAACATCAAGTTCTGTTTGTGCTCTGTTTGTTAGTGTATCAATGGTGTTGCTGGTGACAAGGTGAGAGACATCATCAGCATAACATATGGTTAATGAGGTGTGATGAACAGGGTCAGGAATGTCGTTTATGTATAGGATGTAGAGTGTTGGGGCAAGAACAGAATCTTGGGGAACACCGGCATGTAAGTTGAAGTAGTCAGAGTGTTGTTGGAGGAACTTAATTCTCATTGTCCTATTGTCTAAGTAGTTAGAAAGAAGTTTGGTGGTGATAAGAGGAAGATTAAAGTTGTTGCATAGTTTGAATTTTAAGCCGTCATGCCAAACAGTGTCAAAGGCCTTCTCAACGTCCTTAGTGATGACTGCAGTCTTAAGTCTTTGGTGCTGATTGATACTGAGGTAGTTAGTCATGATGTTTAAGGCGTCGTGAGTGGACCGGTGAGGCCGAAATCCAAACTGTTTGTAAGTGATTAAGTCATTGTGTTCAAGGTGGGTTCTAAGTCTCTGGTTGATCAGCCTTTCAAAGACTTTGCCAAGTGTCTCTAGAAGGCTGATGGGTCTATAGTTCTTTGGGAAAGTGTGGGGTTTCCCAGGTTTTGGAATAAGAACGGCTGTGGCAGACTTAAAGTTGAGTGGAAAGTATCCAGAGGCAAGGGAGGTGTTGAATAGGTTAGTGATAGCAGTAATGATAGAAGCAGGGAGTTGTCTAAGAAGGATATGTCCAATGCCAGACGCACCAAGGGATCTACGACGAATGCCCATGAGAGCTGTCTTGACATCAGCTAGAGTTAGGGGAGTCTGTAGTTCAGTGTTTGAATTGAGATTTTCAAGGTGGATGAGGTCGTCTGGTGGAGTTGCTTGTCTATTTTGGTGTATCCAGTCTTCGACTATTTCAATGTTGGGGCGTGCAAATGGTTCAGGAGGATGTAGGTAAAAGATTTGTTCCAAGTGGTGTTTAAAAATGTTGAGAACTGCTTCAGGATCAGTGATTTTGTTATTTTATCTTAATGTAGAAGGTAATTAAACGGTGTGTGAATTGATCCTTGTAATCGTTTGATTCGTTTCCAGAATTCTTGAGGTGTCAGTTTTCTGTATTGTTCTGCTTGTTCTATAAGGTGTTTCCAATGTTTTGTGTGATCTTCATCTAGGCTGTTAAGGATATGGTTTTTTAATGCTGTTAGGTCCCATAGTATTTGTCCATGACGATGTATGTTTTGTAAGAATCTAGTGTGATAGCAAGCTAAGACGCGTTTTGAGCGAATGGAGGGGGTGAAAGTGATATGTGGTTTGTGTGCTGTTTTAGAAATGGAGATGTTTGCTGCATGAATGATGGTGTCTTGTATGTTGCGTGCTTGTGTGTCGATGTCAGTGTGATGTTTGTCATTGTATTCATAAGTGAGATCAGTGTCATCAATGTGTTGTTTGAACATGTCCCAGTTTGCCCTATGGTATGAGAATTGAGGAGTGCTGGGGATGAGAATAAGATTTGTGGAGACTGTGAGAATTAAGGGAATATAATCAGAGCCCGTAATGGGCCCTGGTGAAATGAAGTGTTGCAAGTTGCTGCCATGTCTGTTGGTGAATATGAGATCAGGCCTGCCAGAACCTGTATGTTTGAAACAAGTGGGGAAATCAGGGCCAAGAAAGAATAGATGTTTTTGGGTGAATATTTGGTGAAGCTGTCTGCCATGCTGATTTGTGGTATTGTGGTCGAATGTAGGATGTTGTGCATTGAGGTCTGCAAGCAGAAAAACAGGCAAGTGAGTGTGGTTGAAGAGAGTTACGAAATCTTGCATCGGAATGTCGGTGTTAAGACGGGTGTAGGTTGTGCAGATGATGAGAGACCCCATTTGTGTGTGAACGTTAATGGCTAGGAAATGTTTGTGAAGCCAATGAGTGTGGAGGAGTTCGTGTTTGTATGAAGAACGGATGAGTATTGCAACTCCTTCATGTGCTTCATCTGGTGACTGGTAAGAGGAGTAGCCATAATGTTTGATTTTATATGAGTTCGTAATGTATGTGCTATTTAATAATAGCACATCAGGTCTCTCGATCTCAATAAAATCTGACACCATGTGTCTAATGGAGAAATATGCCCGCACATTAAATTGGATGATCTTTATGAATTTTTAGGTTTTGATGGGGTGCTGGTGGGGGTTTGTGCATGTACAGGAGCATGAGGTTTGCGTGATTCAATGACTTGGGCAGTTACTGAGGAGGGTGCATCTTGGAGGAGGGTGGTAGGAATTGTAGGAAATTGACAGCGGGAGGTGGGAGTAAGAAAACGTGTTGCTGAGCGGGCTCGGGACGAGATGAGATGAGTTACAGAAGAAATGAGTGGAGTTGTTGGGGGATGGAGGAAGGCAGAAGGCTTGTTGGCAGGAACCGGGTGAGAGGTATCAGAGGTTGTAGTGTTTGAAGTCAGATTAGAAGTGGAGGGGACAATGTTGGGAGAAGAGGGTGAAGGTGCTTTTGACATGGATGATTCAGTTTGGGATAGTCCAGGATGTGCTGTTTGGTCAGTGGCACCGTTTTCTGTAGCAGTCAGGAGTGGGATGGGAGGACATTGTGGAGGAACTGTAGTATTTTCCTCAGCTGAAGTCGTGGTGTTTTGTGGAGTGAGGACTGTAGGCGAGAATGGAGGAGAGCGCAATAGCTAAGTAGGAGGAACAGAGATACTAGGAAGGCCGTTATGAGTGAGAAAAATAGGAAGATAGTCAGCAAAGTCACGGCCATCGTCCTTGGCCTTCAAGTAAGCAGCTTGTACACAGGCAGTGACTCGTTCATATCATAGGTTTTGAAGAGGAGAATAAGGTGGAGGTGGTGGGTGAGGGTGGAGAGGACTGAGTTTGTTGTGCAGTATTATGGAGATGATGTTGCTGGTGAGGTGAAGCATTAAGGACACTGGCATAGGACATTGAGGTGGCTGATGCTGTTTGGTGATGAGATAGGTTATGGGAGGTTGAAGAAGAAGAATGAGGGTGTGCTTGAGTGCGAGGTTGGTTATTGCGAAGAGATTTTAGGGTTTGCTTTCTCAAAGGGCAAGATTTGTCAACTGCTGAGTGAGCACCTTGGCAATTGGTGCATCTTAGGATAGGGGCAGAGCACTGAGTATAGAAATGACCTTCAGCAGAGCATTTGGAGCAAATTTGTGGGCTTTTACATTTGCGTGTTTCGTGATTATACTTATAACATTTGAAACATTGTAGTAGAGGAAGATAGTCAACTGGACTAATGACATAAGGACGAGTGCTGGTGTTGAGGATTTTAATTCCATAGTGCAAGAGTTTTTGAGCTTCTGTAGGGGAGGAACATTGGATCTTGAGGTGTTTTGTATTGGGCACTGAGTATATCTCCATTACAGTAATAGCATTCCTGTGTGAGATGTCTTGAGAGAGATTGATAGTATTAGGTGCTGATAGGACAGAGCTGTCGACATTTCTTACAAGGACAGAGCATTTAGTTTTTTGTTCAATAGTGAGGACAGGAGTCAGTGAAGCTTGTGTGAGTTTACTGAAAGTAGGTTCCTTGAAACAGTCAAAAAGGTCGTCTTCTGAGGCAATGAGAAATTTGATGGTGTTTGTGTTGACGTGTTTGATATGGTTAGTGGCTGGTGTGCCAGTGGCATTGTAAAAGGTAGTGATGCAGTCAATTGTGTCTATGGGTGTATTCCCAGTGTAGGTCATCCGTAGACAGTGAGCCATTGTGACTCACTATCTACTGACAGTCCCGTGTCTTGTGCCAATCACTGTGATTCCATAAGCTCAGTGGGGGTCAGTGTGTAGGCCAGGTCTAAGACCTGGCCTAAGGGTCTCACCACGAACAAACACTGTGTTCCGGAAGGTTGCAACCCCCAGTTATGGTGGGCTCGCACGATCACGAGATTCCACAACTGGCTCGGCAGTGTCAGAAACGGAAGAATTTTAGGAGGAAAAAAGAATGCACCTAAGCCATGACGCAGCTGCAAAAGATGAACTTCCGTCTTCTCACCTGGGCCTGTTCTGGCTCGAAGTGGGGCTGTTCACCTAAATGCAGTCCGACCTGGACACAAGCACATTGGACAACACACAGAAGATGCCACGAGGAAGATGTCACTGCTAAGGACTACATGCTGGCTGGGAAGTGCCTGGTTCTGCTCCAATAACTGCTGGCTGGAACTGGTTTTTGGCTGCACCGAAGTGCTTGTCGAGGCTGGAGATAACCGCTGCTGTAGTGACAGCGAGACGATGCTGGCTTGCTTTATGGCTGGCGAGCTGATCGATCCATCCACTCACGCACTCTAAGAGGTATCAGACGTTGGTAGAGTGGGCGTGCGTAGCGCTCAAGCAGAGGGCCGCCTAAGTCCCACTGCGAGCGAGACGATGCTACTCTTGCAACGATGCCGATTGGTTTGATGGGTCGGGGATTGAATGAATGAATAAAATATAGGTCAAGATACCCTAATGGGTGAGCGTGGAAGTGGAGATAGGGAAAGAATTAGTGGGGGTGAGAGGAAGGGTTTTCAGTATGAGGTTAAAGTGCCAGGGCTAGACCCAGCTTCATGGCATTGAAATCGTTATGACCAGACTAGGCAGTGAAGGCAAGGAATCGGATCTCTGTGACAACATTTCGTCTTTCTGAGCACCCACGGAGACAGCAGCTCTCAGCTGGGTGTGCCCTGGAGGCTCACACCAGATGTGGTCTTAGATCCGTTAATCAGCATCGTGCCCCACCCAAGGCACCAGAAAACGGGAGCTAGTTGGTCCCCCCCTAATGAGGGGGGAGAATAGAGTTAGGAGGCTATAGTTGGAAGTTTGGTGATTTGAGTAGTGGTATTACAGGAGAGGGGTTATCTAAAGGACGGAGCAGTAGGTGGATCGTCGATCAGGTTAAAGAGGTTGTGCGTATGTCTGGGTCTGCTTAGGACGTTTCTGAGGAACGCGTCGTAGTTGTCATGATAGGTGAGAATTCTGTCAA
Source organism: Procambarus clarkii (assembly GCF_040958095.1). Taxonomy (NCBI): domain Eukaryota; kingdom Metazoa; phylum Arthropoda; class Malacostraca; order Decapoda; family Cambaridae; genus Procambarus; species Procambarus clarkii. The sequence continues at coordinate 23,722,121 of NC_091174.1, forward strand.
TCTGTTTCTTCCCCATAGTATCCCAGGTTATGTTCAGAGGTGGGATGTTCGCCCACTCATGCAGGGCCTCACTTGTGGTGAAGTCCTGCCAATGGGTATCGAACACCCATCTCAGAGCCCTGTTCTGGGTACGCTGGAGTTTCTTCCTATTTGTTGGTGCTGCAAGTGTGAGTGGGATCGGTGCATATGTTAGGAGTGGGAGAATAAGTGTTTTGTATAGATAGAGCTTGGTGGCTTGGGAGGCATGTTTGAGTGGGAAGAGTTTTGATAGAGCGTTTGAGGCTATAGCTTTCTTGGGTGTTATGTGTGTGTGAAAGCGAAGGTTAAAGTCTAATGTGAGTCCAAGTACTGTGGTGTTATTGACTCTTGGGATCTGGGTTGCATCTGGTGATTGAGAGTAGAGTTTTACTGGGTCAGGGTTACGTCGTTTGTTGTAGAAAAAGTTTGTAATTTTAGACTTGTTGTTGTTTGTTTTTATTCGCCAGTCGTGTTCCCAGAGGGTGACTTTGTCTATTTCTTGTTGTGCTTTCCGTGTGAGGGCGTTAATCGTATAGTCCGAGATCAGTTGGGTTACGTCGTCAGCGTAGCAAAGGGTCATTGATGTCCAGTATATTGGGTCAGGGATGTCGTTTATATAGAGTATGTATAAGGTTGGTGAGAGAACTGAGCCCTGGGGGACACCTGCATTTAGGTTGAAGTAACCTGACAGCTTGCTGAGGAACTTGATTTGCATCTTTCTAATTGTTAGAAAGCTGCAAAGTAGCCTCTGCATGTTGTCAGATAGTTGAAATAGTGTGCAGAGTTTGTAACGTAGGCCGTCGTGCCATACAGTGTCAAAAGCTTTTTCGACGTCCTTTGCAATGAGGGCCGTCTTGGCCCTCTGGTGTTTATTTATGGAGAGGTAGTTTGTTATTATGTTCAGTGCGTCTTGTGTTGAGCGGTGTTGTCTGAAGACAAATTGTTTGTCTGTCAATATGTTTTTGTGTTCTAGGTGATTCCTGAGTTTATGATTAATGAGTTTTTCGTATACTTTCCCTAATGCCTCTAGTAGGCTGATCGGTCTGTAGTTCTTGGGGTCTGTCGGGGATTTTTGGGGTTTTGGAATGAGGATTGCTGTGGCTTCTTTGAATGGGCTTGGGAAATATCCTGATGATAGTGAGGCGTTGTAGACGTCTGTGAGTGCAAAGATTAGGGGGTCTGGAAGTTGCTTGAGGAGAGCTTGGCCAATGCCAGAGGCTCCTGGGGCTTTACGTCTGGTGTTCTTGGCATTAGTTTAACTTCTTCAGGTAGTATTGATTCTGTGAGGTCACTTTCTAAGTTGTCTAGTGTCGTGAGGTCAATGGTAGGGTCGTGTGTGATGGCATGAGGGTTGTGTCGGATCCATGTTTCTACTCTGTTTATGTTTTGTATTGCTTTTGGCTGTGGGGGGTGGGGATTGAAGATGTCCTGCCAGTGTTGTTTGAATATGTCTACTACTTCTGAGGGATCGGTGTAGTTTTGATTGTTGTGAGTGATGTATGTAAAGACAGAAGAGGAGTTTCCTCTGATCCTCTTTATGAAGTTCCAAAATTGTTGTGGAGTTGTTTTTCTTTGTATTTCAGCTCTATGTATGAGTTTCTCCCAGTGGTTAGCATGGTCTTGGTCAAGGCTGTTGAGTATGTGGTTTTTGAGTATAGTGAGGTCTGTGTTTACTTGGTTGTATCTATGAAGGTTGTGGGTGAATCTGTTGTGATAGCAGGAGAGTAGCCTTTTTGTTCTGATCGAAGGAAAAAAGGAGTATCTGGTTTTGTGGGTATTTTTTGGAATGGTAGCATCAGCTGCTTGTATGATGTTATTCTGGATGGTGAGGATTTGGGAATCTATGTCTGTGTGTGGTTTGTCTTGGAAGTTTTAGGGCTGTGTGCTGGCAGTTAGGTGTTGTTTGAAGGCTTCCCAGTCTGCATTTTGATAGTCATATTGTGGGGTGGCTGGGATGAGTATGGGGTTGCTGGAGAGTGTGAGTGATATGGGTATGTGATCTAAGCCGGTGAGGGGTCCGGGTGTGATGTAGTGTTGGAGGTGGGTGCCTGCTCTGTTGGTGAGGATGAGATCTGGTCTCCCAGTTCTATTGTGTGAGTAGGTTGTTTGGAAGTCAGGGCCAAGGAAGGTGAGGAGTTTGTTTTGGTGGAGTTGGTGTAGTTGTTGACCGTGCATGTTGTGTTGGCGATGGTTGAATGTTTGGTGTTTTGCATTTAGGTCTGCTAGGAGGAAGACTGGTATGTGTGTGTGGTTGAAGAGTGTTTAGGTCCTGGATGGGGAGACCTAAGTTTGGACGAATGTATGTGGTACCAATGATCATCTGCCCGTGTTGAGTGTGAATGCGGACTGCTAGGAAGTGTTTGTGCTGCCAGTTGGTAGTGAGGAGGTCATGTTTATAGGTGTTCTTTATCAGAATAGCAACCCCTTCGTGTGCTTCATGTGGAGATTGGTAGGTTGTGAAGCCAAAATGTCTAATTTTGTGAGAGTTCGTCACGAATGTGCTGTTCAGTAGCAGCACATCCGGTCTTTCATTCTCCACAAAGTTAGCTATATAGGTGTCTGATGTTGTAGTAGGCTCTAACGTTAAATTGTGTGTTTTCATTGTTTACTGACTTGATGGGGGAGTGTTTGTGGCGTTTGAACCGGAGAGGTTCTCCTTTGTGGATTGATTCGTTATGTAGATAGATTTGGTAATTATAGATTTGGGTAGGAGATATGTTTGACATCCGTTTTGCATGGTTTCTGGTATGAATTTAGGAAGTTTTGGTGTAGGGGTGAGGGAGTGGTCTGGGGAGGTGTTAGTCCTCTTGGCTGAGAAAGACACGTTTAGGGGCTGATTTTGTGCGATTTTGGGCTTTGTACCTGTGTGGTTTTGGGTTAGGGGCGTGAGGTTGGCTAGCGTGTTGGGCGTGAGGTGAGTTGACGTGTTGGGCGTGTGGGCTAAGGTGAGGGAGGTTACATGTTTCTTGGTATCTGATGTCCTTCTTATTGCTGGGTCGGTTTTCTTGTGTATTGGGGTTGTTCGTCTTGCATGCAGAAATTTTTTGTTTTGTTTTGGTGAGTTTGTTCTTTTCACTTGGAGAGTTCTTTTGTGTTTTGGTGAGCTTGACCTTTTTGACTGAAGAGGGGTAGCTGTCATGGGGAACGTGGTCTGTGAGAAGCAGTTAGAGGCCTGGGTGTCAGGGGAGGGTGTAGATGGTTCTGGGTTTGGTGCTTGGGGGGTGGTGTTGGGTTTGTTGTCTGGGAGGTGGTGAGGGGTGGGGGCGAGAGTAAGGGTGGTACTGGGTTTGATACCTGGGGGGTGATGGGGGGTGGGGAAGAGGGTGGGGGTGGTGCTGGGTTTTTTGTCTGGGAGGTGATGAGGGGTGGGGGTGGTACTGGGTTTGATGCCTGGAGTGTGATAGGGGGTGGGGGTGTGTTACGAACCCGGATCCAGCGTCCGAGCCCGGAGCAGTGACGACCGCGCCATCTGTGGGTCAGCTCCCGAAACCCCCTCCAAACCGACGACGACACCTGGTGTGGACGATGTGTACTAGCTACGAGGGCCAGTTTCCAGTCCCGTTCAGCACTCAACACCGCCGCCGCTGACCTCTGGTGAGGTGGTGCTCAGACTACAACGCCATCTATGGAGTGGATATGTCGGGCGTTTGTGTCTGAGCCTGTAAGTGAGGTGTTTTAGTGTCCCTGTTATTGATGACGTGTCTGCTTACAGAGTCGACCTGGGACTGCTGTGATGGAAGTTGAGTCAGTCTACCCAAGGCAGCCGTCTCCATACCTTGTGCTTTGCTGCAGCAGCTGTGAAGTCGTCCCCCGGAAGAACACTGTGGTGTTACCCTGCCAGTGGAGTGGCAGTAGAAGGATTACCCGGGAGCGACTGCTGGAGATGATTATCCACTGGGGTACTGAGGACAGGAGAGTGATTGGTGGTATCACACGAGGCTCCTGTCTAGGGCGTTACCCTTATGTCGTTCATGGAGTGGCCTGACCAGCCTTGCTGATCCGGAACCTGCCAGCAGACCTGCTGGACGTGTGGTTGACGGCCTCCATGGTGGTGCCCCCAGTGGACCTGTGTTTTGGCTGACCTGTGGCCAGGGTAGGCTCAACTTCTAAGAGAATTCGTTGTGAGGCCACAAAGAAGCACCGAGGATTTAGCACCGAGAGCCTGTGTCCAGAGTCTTCAGCAGAAGACTACAGTGTATTTCCCCTGTAAATAAGTGTTTTTTTCCCCTCCCCCTGTGCACTCTTTTATATATTATTTATTTGGTGATGGGATCAATTATAGTCTTAAGTTCTTAACTTTCTTTCCCTACCCCCTTTAAGTTACTTGCGTCACGGATCACATCCCTTGAAAGCCACTACTGGCTTGGGGTCGGATACAACTTCCTCTAACAACATCAGAGTAAGGACCCCGTTGCGTCCCGAGAGGGCCGTAACAGGGTGATACTGGGTTTGGTGTCTGGGGAGTAATAAGGGGTGATAATGGTGGTGGTGGTGTAAGTGCTTGTGGGGTTGTACTGGTTGTGACGCCAAGCTGGGAGGGATGACTATTGGAGGGAGGTTGTTTACTAGTAGGATTTGTTGAATGTTGGAAATTGCCTTCCTCGTGTCTCCTTGTGCTGATATCTGTGCTATTATGATAGCTGCCACTATTCTCGGGGTGTCGTCTGTTGGTGGGTGAGGGGGGGAGGAGGGGGGCCTGAGTATGGTGGTTTGCGAGATGGTGTCCGCTGGTGGTGTGGTTTTGGAGAGGTGGGAAACCTGGGGGGGTGGGGAGCAGGGCACCTCTACCTTGAGGGTTGATGGGTATTGTTTGAGCATTTTGGGGAAGTGTGTTGGGGCGGTGAAGCTGGTTAGTGAGGTTTTGGGGATAGAGCTGGCGTGCTGTCTGGGCCTGATATTGGTGTAATGATCTAGGGCTCAGCTCATTGGTTCTCCCTTCTCCCCTCTTTTCCCTCTCCTTCTCCCCTCCTTTCCTTCTCCCTCTCCCCTCCTTCCTTCTCCCCTCCCCTTGGCCGTCATTCGTCTCCTCTTCCTCCCCCCCCCTTGTCGCCCATTTGTCAGGGTCAAGAGGTTGACCTGAGGGTAGGGTGGTCTTGGATACCTTGGCTTCTCCCACTCAATTCCCCACTCAGATGTTCCCCTCTCACCGGCCCCTTCCCCATACGAGGCAGAGTCAAATGTCCCTACTCCTATCTTAGAGGAGACAGGCTTGAACATAAATTATCAGTTTTGTAAACATTGCTCGCAGGTGCCTGGGCTCCATAGACGCGCCTTGTCCCCCTTCTCTTTAGCTGGGGAGAGCTGACTCAATCTTCAGAAATTCATGTAGCTTTCCACGACAGATCAGTGAAGGTGATTGGCCTGAGATAAGGGCCAAGTCCTTATTGGCCCTAGAGAGCCAGACCTCAGGCCTACGTGTTAAATGGTTGGCCATTGCCTAAATAATGGGTGGAGCCCTGGGGCTGTATTAGATGGTGGGAGGAGTAATCCTTCCCAGCAATAAGTTGGAAAAACTAAATTTCATTAGTGTGTCTTGGGAGTGTATCAGGAACAGGGCCGCAAGCCCGTATCCTCGGGGCTGAGGGCAGCCATCAACATCGTGGCCATAGTGCGGGTATTTAAGGTAGAGTAGCACTTGAGTTTTCGTGTCCTCAATAAATATCCATTGTGCCTCTAGGGAAATAGAATAGGTGATGTGTTCAAATTGTCTTAATTTACATGTTTTCATAAAATAAATTGTATAGCTTGTCCAGTGGTATTCACTTAACTCCCCTTTGATATATTTTGCTACTTTGTCATTTTTAGGTGTTGTATTGGAAGCCCCCATGTTCTCCTACTATTAATAGATACTAAAGTTGCCCTTGGATTTAAATTAGTAACGTAAATTACACAAACTAATTTTCCAAAATTTATTTCTGAAGTTCATATTACCCGGAGTCCCATGGTTACTGATTCCTTGCCTTCCTGGGGGATCGGTGACAGACACATTCAGGTATGGTTGGTCGGGAAGGTGGTGGCAGTGCTTTAATGGTTTTTATTTTATAATTAGTAATAAGCGAATAACCCTTGTCCTTGGTGTATCTTCCTCATTTAATATTCCTCTTATATACGTGGCAGTCCAGTGAGGGGTCATGCTGGACTGTAACAGCGTTAAGCTGGGGTATTGAGTGAAGAGAGACGGAGAATTACAACAGAGAGCGTATATTACGATTATGAGAGATCACAAGATAACAGGATTAATACTGGGGAACATTGGGTTATTACAATAGAGGCCGCGGTTATTACGATAGGGTAAGCGGTCGTTACAATGGTAGCAGCGGTGTTTCAATAATTTCTTGACGATTATTGAAGCCTCACGCGCCTGTCCGTTCGGTTATGTTATGTGGTGAGGGTGCAGCCGGGGCCCATGAGATAGAGTCGACGGTAATCCTATGTGGTGCGATTCGCATAGAGTAGGCGATTCTAGGGTCGTGCGGGGCTGGTAAGTTTAATTACAGTCACTTAAGTGTATGCGCTAGCAGGCAGTTAAGTGTGGAGGCCGCCTTGGGTAGTTGGACAGGGTATTATTTTTCTCGACCCTCTGCAACTACGGACAAGGGTGCTGCGTGGTGGTTTTCGCAGCAACAATTCTAGGTGTCGAATTGTCGGGGCGGGGAAGTATTAGGACGCTAATTATTATCCCTGAGGGCGTGGTAGGCGACCCAATCGCTAGATTTTTACGGTACAGCCATGAAGGTACCAAGAGTTCACCGAGGGATGGCGTAGTAGATTCTCTAGCAACGGAATTACGGTGGTGTCGGACAGTTAGATCCGTCGGTTGTTCCGCTATCTAGTCTAACCGTTGACCGCGAAGGACAGGATTATTTGGTACTGTCGGCATCTAGGTGGTTGTGGTTACCTAGGCTTGGAGAAGCGACAGGGCGGGCCGGGACGGGACGGTTATAGGTTAAATCGAGATTTCCTTATGTACTAAATTAAGTTCCCTGTATATTAAGTTCCTTTTCAGGTTAAGTATCCCTTCGTTAGTTAAGTGTTTCCCCTTGTTTACGTAATTCTCGTATATAAGTGTTATTATTTTTTCTAAGAATTTGTTTTACATGTTTAAGTCTGGAATTTCTGTTTTCGTATTGTGCAGTATTAATTCTTTGAGAGAATTACTAAAAGGTGAGTGGTTTACTGTTTTCAAGTGAAGTGCGGTGCATAAAGTGAAGTCAGTGAAAGAACTGAAATCAGTGAAATCGTGGAAAATTTTTGTGATGACATTTTTCAAAGTCGCTTGGAAAATCTCAATTTCGGAATAAATTCTAGTTTTGTGCCTGGCCATACGATCATCGGGTCGTCAGTGTTAATTCAAGTGTGCGATTAAAGTGATCCGAGTGCGAACTTTGAGAGACCAAAAGTCGAATTTTGGTCATTTAAGCGAATTAGCGTTGGGACTCTGAATTTTCTAGCGGTTTTACTCAGCGCCCAGTGTGACAGCGCCCAGTAATTGTTTGCGCTCAACCAAGTGTCTAAGTGTCTCGCGAGTAGTATATTTAGTTCAAGTGATAAGCGAACTACACGTCGGTATTTAATTTATAATTTTGAGAAAAGAAATACTTGGTTAATTAAGAATTAGTGCGGAGACAACTTTCTGAGGATTAGGCTTCGTGACAGTGAGCGCGCTTTTAATTTTTGTATACTTACCAACGTGTCCAAGTGTTTAGCGAGTGTTATATTCGGTTAAAGTAACAAGTCAACTACGCGCCAGTATTTAAATTATAATTTTGGGAAATTAATTACTAATTTTTACTTAAGGTTCAGCGCGACTCTGTAGCTGTGAGCGTCGCAGATATCAGTGTATATTTCTCAGTATTCTACAACGCGACCGGCGGTGACCAAGTGTATGCTATGTAAACATCGAGTTCATACAGTAACGTAAATAATTAATTTAACATTAATTTGGTTTAACTAATAATACTTATAATTATATCCGAGCGCCGTTGTTAGCGTCGGGCGTTACGGAATTAAAAATAATTGTTGGGGATATAAACATCGCGCCAGTGTTAAATTAACGATAACGTCATTCATTCCTAGCGCGCCTAAGATTTTCAAGAAAAATTTAGGAAATTCAGTTCCATGTTCTCCTACTATTAATAGATACTAAAGTTGCCCTTGGATTTAAATTAGTAACGTAAATTACACAAACTAATTTTCCAAAATTTATTTCTGAAGTTCATATTACCCGGAGTCCCATGGTTACTGATTCCTTGCCTTCCTGGGGGATCGGTGACAGACACATTCAGGTATGGTTGGTCGGGAAGGTGGTGGCAGTGCTTTAATGGTTTTTATTTTATAATTAGTAATAAGCGAATAACCCTTGTCCTTGGTGTATCTTCCTCATTTAATATTCCTCTTATATACGTGGCAGTCCAGTGAGGGGTCATGCTGGACTGTAACAGCGTTAAGCTGGGGTATTGAGTGAAGAGAGACGGAGAATTACAACAGAGAGCGTATATTACGATTATGAGAGATCACAAGATAACAGGATTAATACTGGGGAACATTGGGTTATTACAATAGAGGCCGCGGTTATTACGATAGGGTAAGCGGTCGTTACATTGGGGTAGTGTTTTTGGGGTCTTATTCTTCATTGCCTTGATGAGTTGCACCCTGATTTTGCAATTGTGGTGGGTGGCAGGATGGTTTTCACCACAGTTTATACAGCATCGTGAACCTTCTGTGTAGTCTTTCCAGAAATGTCCTTTGTTGGCGCATAAGGAGCAGGCTTGTTCCTTTTCCTTGCATTGCCTGGTGGTATGGTTGAATCCATAGCACTTGAAGCATTGTGTAATGGATTGGTATGTGCTCATCTTGAGGTTGTAATGTGGGATGGAAATGTGGTCTGCTTTAAAGCCATGTGTGAGGAGGGATTCAGCCTCAGGGGGGGAGGAGCATCGGATTCTGATGATCTTTGTGTTTGGTGGGTGGAAGAGATCTTCTATGATGATGTTGTTAGCTTTTCCGATGTCGGCAGTACGTTGTTTGTCTAAAGTTGTTATCGTGGAGAGGAGGGTGGTGTCTACGTTGAAGGCAACAGCAGTGCAGTTATGTTTCTGTTCCAGTGTCAGTGCAGGGGTGAGTCCTAGTGTCTGTAGTCCTGTTCGGGCTTTGGGGGTGAGGCAAGCATAGAGGTCAGATTCAGAGGGTAGAAAGAGCTTTATTCCTTTGTCAATGGGGGTGATGGAGGTGTAAGGAGTCTGGGTGATCATGTAGATTTTCAGTCCTTTTCCGTCAGGGTCAGGGGGAGGATCAAGAGCGTAGAGGAGGCGAAGGCAGTGCATTTAAGGTGAGGTAGTGGTCTGGTGGAGAAGGTGGTGGTGGGTTGACTCAGCTGGGTAGCTGTGATCTCCGTGGAGCTGTGGATCTTAGGCTCGTGAGCTGTGGGTTGGAGTTCGGTTGTCAGAGGCGTAATTCCGGGTTCCTAGCAGGCTAATTGAACCCGGTTCGGCACAAATACGAAGTATTCGTAAGTCCTGAAGGTATTACTCGAGGGCAACCCCCACTGCTAGTTGACTCGCACTATCACGAGGTTCTAGCAGTGGATCGGCATAGCAAACAAGCCAGGCAGGGAGACACCGGGCGCAAGCACGTGCTGTGGCCCAACCTGGGAGGAAAGGACGAATACCCCACTGCACTTTCACCGCACAGGGGGTAGGTCCCGGCCTGAAGAGGAAGAAATGTTTAGCAGAGGAGAGAAAGAGTGCTATACACGGCAATACACATTACGTAAGTTAGGCCATCCAGCTGTCCCTGGTTTTATTCAGGGTGGCAGTACGGGTTGGCCCACTAGGGTAATGTATCTTTGCACGCTATCTCACTGATAAAGCTGTAATCTAAACCGTGAACACGTCGAGAGGAAGAGCCGTCGTTGCCTGAAAAGAAGTGTGTGCCAGTTTGCCTGGGTGTTGCCTTGGATGGAAGATGGCTGTGGCCCCAGATAGGGTTACCACGATAAGAATGTGGCCCCAGGTAGGGTTAGTATTACGAGAGTATGCTCGTCTGGGCCGACCAAGCGGCCCTGACCTTGCAAGTTAGCAACAGGTGCTACTAGCGCTCTGCATCTCTGGCTGTTGTTGAATCCATGCTGTTGGATCACTGTGGTGGTTGTGATGTCAGATGCCTCAAAACGGTGGTCCCATGTACCTGCAATAATGCAGAGGCAGGTGGTTGCAGGTGCGGGGGCGCTCAAACAGCGTATCGCCTAAATCTCACTGTGAGCGCGACGTGCTACTGCTTCCGGTGCCAATGAAAAAGGATGATGATATCATGTGATGATGCGGGTCGGGGAATCGAATCGAATCGAATTAAATATAGGACAAGATACCCTTCGGGTGAGCTGTGAAGTGGGTATAGGTGAAGAATAGCTTGGGTGAGAGGAAGCGTCGGTAGTTGTAGAGATAGAGTCAGGGCTAGACCCAGCTGCGCGGCGTAATATGAGGCTTCTTGAACACCTGGTCGGCTTAGGCTTGGCGGGCAGGGTCCCGAGGGAGGGGCGGTGGTGTGAGGTCTTCTTTCCTCTTGATGTGTGGAGTCTTCTTTCTTCTTAGGAGTTGAAGTCTTCTTTCTTCTTTGAAGCTGAAGTCTTCTTTCTTCTTTGAAGCTGGAGTCTTCCGTCTTCTGTCTTGCACGTCGGTCTGCTTCGAAGCTTTCAGGGGTTCCACCACCTCAAAACGAGCAAAATTAGGTCCCTATACCCCTAAAGAGGGGGGGGGGGGGTGAAGGCGGCTACCTTCGGGCGAGTCTGGTGCTGAAGCTAGGCTGGTTACTTTTCTTTGTTCTTTTGCGTGGAGTTTGGTCTGTTGGCGTGCTTGGTTAAGGTGTGGATCTTGTCGCTAGTTTATATTCGTTCAAGTCTGCTCTTGCTGCTCGCCATACGCTGTTGCACATCAGGGTTTTCATGTGTGTTACTACCCTGGTAACAGTTTCCTCGCCGTTTCTGTGTTTCTTCGTTATTGTTCCTGCTTCCACGTCCAGGATTGACAATGGTTCTTCTGTGTCCTTGGGGTCATGAATCAGGAATCTGCGTGGGGATTGCAGACCTTCTAGGCTTACTGGGTAGATCGATTCTCGGTCGTGTTCTGAGAATTCGAAGCCGTCGCCCTCCTCGTTTCCATATACTGGGTCCCGCAGTGGTACATGAAATTCTTGCATTCTTGGGTCAGCGTTTTCTTCGACATAACTCATGATAGTAGTGTATGGGTTGAATATTTTCGGGGCTGCTATGCTGGTAGTCACTTTGGGTTCAGGTGTGATGACAGTTGATGGTTCAGCAGATGTTGAGATCGGTTGAGAAGCCGTCGGGGTGCTGTCGTTTGCCGTAGTCGGGTTTGCAGGAGTGGCTGGTGTAGGGTTGGCCTCTGTTGTAGTAGAGCGGGAGGTGAACATGGCCTCTGGTATCACAAACGGTGGTAGGTTGTTCTCCTTGTATAGTTCCTTGAGTATTTCATATCGTTGTCTGAAATCTCCACCTGAGAGCGCCGTTGCGAAGTGTATCAGGGCTGCAACAGTGCTATCAGGGGTGGCTGCTGGCGGCGTGAGTGAGGACGGCTGGCTGGCTGGGTTGAGAGGTGTTGTCTGTGACCTTGAGTGGCTGGCGTGGGAGCTGCTGGTCCAGTAGTTTAGTTGTGCGCCACTTGTCGGGAGTGCTGGGAAGGCTTCTGCTTGAATGTTGAAAGATTTCACTCTTGGAGTAGGATTGCGAGGTCTGGCGTCGATCATTTTCGTTATTTCTTCCTGCCTGGAGGGGCAGTCTTGAGAGACGGCTGTGTTTTCACCGTTGCAAAGTAGACAGCGCTTGATGGTGGCTGTGCAGGTCCTGTGATGGTGTTCCCCAGTACAAATACTGCATTTCTGCAGCCTGTTTGGGCACTTCTGGGCGTAGTGGGTATATTGATAACATATAAAGCATTGACGAAGGCGGAAGTAACGCTGCCTGGTGATCTGGTGGGGTGTGCAGGCCACTCCACAGCATCTGAGTCCGTTGTCGGCCGCGAGAGTAGCCTCTGCTGGAGTCTTGAGGGTGACCTTGAGGGTTGGCCTCCCGCTTTCATCCTGCTGGATGAGGTGGGCCGAGATGGCTGTGAGAGATCGGTTCAGAGCGTTTATGCTCTGAACCGATTTAGTTTATGCTCACTCTGTGGATGAATATTGTTCTTACAGCCTGGAACTGGAGGGAAGGTAGGAGTGTTAGCCCCTTTGCCTCGAGTGCAGTGGTCGATGTTGTGGTGAAAAGGGCTTCTAGTGCAGCGGCACTACTGAAGAGAATTTGGGGTCCCTTAACGTCCATAACGACGTCGATGGGTGCTACCCCAGAGGTCGAGGTCAATAGGTCCATGATCTCGGCCTTGTTAAATGTGGTGCCGGTTCCTCGGAACCGCACCTTCACTCTGAAAAGCATGATGCCTATGCAGGCACCACGCTAGAAATCAGGAGGGAAGCGCTCACGTTGCTGCTCAATATTTACCCACCAGGGTCGGGATCAGAATCAGAATAATGCAGGAGAAGATACCCATTGGGGCGAGCTTGGAAGTGGGGACAGAAGAAGATAAGGCGGGGGTGAGAGGAAGAAGATTTGTAAGAGAAAAAGTGCCAGGGCTAAACCCAGCTGCGTGTCGTTAGGTTGCGGCATTCGAGGCAGGGACTCAGTCGGGTGTTTTCAGTGACAACATCGGGACATCACAAACTCACAACATCACAGTGATTGGCTCAAGAGCGTCAGGGCTGAACTTTTTACGGATGGTTTGTGCTGGTTGTTGAGAGCTGAATATGTAATGATAGTGGATGCTGGGTGTTGAGAGCTAAAGTTTAACGAAATACAGAGTTAGGAGGAGGATCATGGATGGTAGAGAAGAGGTCATGATTGTTTCGTGGTAGTCCGAGAGTGTGTAGGAGAAAATCAATGTGTTGTTCATGATAAGTGAGTAGTCTATCAATTTGTTTGTCTGATAAAGTTTTCCAGTAGGTATTTAGGGCAGGAATGTTCGTACTTTCATGGAGACTTTGACTGGTATTTAACTCTTGCCATCGGGAGTTGAGTACCCATCTTAGTGCTCTATTCTGTATTCTTTGAAGTTTTATTTTGTTAGTACGTGCAGATAGAGAAAGAGCTAGTGGAGCGTATGTTAGGAGAGGTCTAATAAGTGCTTTGTAAAGGTGCATTTTTGTGTCAGGTTTTGCAAATCTAAGTCTGTATAGTTTCTTCATGGCTTGAGGAGCTATTGCATGTTTCTGTGTAATGTGTGTGTGAAAGAGTAGTTGTCGATCAAATGTGAGTCCAAGGACTGTGGAGGAGGGAGATACAGAGATATAAGTAGGATTTTGAGTGTATGAATAGAGTTTGAGAGGAATTAGGCGAATAGTTCTTTTACAGAAAAAGTAGGTGATTTTAGATTTGCTGGAGTTGGTTTTTATACGCCATTTGTACTCTCACTCAGTGACAACATCAAGTTCTGTTTGTGCTCTGTTTGTTAGTGTATCAATGGTGTTGCTGGTGACAAGGTGAGAGACATCATCAGCATAACATATGGTTAATGAAGTGTGATGAACAGGGTCAGGAATGTCGTTTATGTATAGGATGTAGAGTGTTGGGGCAAGAACAGAACCTTGGGGAACACCGGCATGTAAGTTGAAGTAGTCAGAGTGTTGTTGGAGGAACTTAATTCTCATTGTCCTATTGTCTAAGTAGTTAGAAAGAAGTTTGGTGGTGATAAGAGGAAGATTAAAGTTGTTGCATAGTTTGAATTTTAAGCCGTCATGCCAAACAGTGTCAAAGGCCTTCTCAACGTCCTTAGTGATGAGTGCAGTCTTAAGTCTTTGGTGCTGATTGATACTGAGGTAGTTAGTCATGATGTTTAAGGCGTCGTGAGTGGACCGGTGAGGCCGAAATCCAAACTGTTTGTTAGTGAGTAAGTCATTGTGTTCAAGGTGGGTTTTAAGTCTCTGGTTGATCAGCCTTTCAAAGACTTTGCCAAGTGTCTCTAGAAGGCTGATGGGTCTATAGTTCTTTGGGTCAGTGTGGGGTTTCCCAGGTTTTGGAATAAGAACGGCTGTGGCAGACTTAAAGTTGAGAGGGAAGTATCCAGAGGCAAGGGAGGCGTTGAATAGGTTAGTGACAGCAGTAATGATAGAAGCAGGGAGTTGTCTAAGAAGGATATGTCCAATGCCTGATGCACCAGGGGCTCTACGACGAGTGCCCATGAGAGCTGTCCTGACATCAACTAGAGTAAGGGGAGTCTGTAGTTCAGTGTTTGAGTTGAGATTGTCAGGGTGAATGAGGTCGTCTGGTGTAGTTGCATGTCTATTTTGGTGTATCCAGTCTTCGACTACTTCAATGTTGGGGCGGGCAAATGGTTCAGGAGGATGTGGGTGAAAGATTTGTTCCCAGTGAGGTTTAAAAATGTTGAGTACTTCATCAGGATCAGTGATTTTGCTGTTATTATGAAGAAGGTAATTAAACGGTGTGTGAGTTGATCCTTGTAATCGTTTGATTTGTTTCCAAAATTCTTGAGGTGTCAGTTTTCTGTATTGTTCTGCTTGTACTATGAGGTGTTTCCAATGTTTTGAGTGATCTTCATCTAGGCTGTTAAGGATGTGGTTTTTTAATGCTGTTAGGTCCCATAGTATTTGTCCATGACGATGCATATTTTGTAGGAATCTAGTGTGATAGCAAGCTAAGAGGCGTTTAGAGCGAATGGAGGGGGTGAAAGTGATATGTGGTTTGTGTGTTGTTTTAGGAATGGAGATGTTTGCTGCATGAATGATGGTGTCTTGTATGTTGCGTGCTTGTGTGTCGATGTCAGTGTGATGTTTGTCATTGTATTCATAAGTGAGACCAGTGTCGTCAATGTGTTGTTTGAACATGTCCCAGTTTGCCCTAAGGTATGATAATTGAGGAGTACTGGGGATGAGAATAGGATTTGTGGAGACTGTGAGAATTAAGGGAATATGATCAGAGCCCGTAATGGGCCCTGGTGAAATGAAGTGTTGCAAGTTGCTGCCATGTCTGTTGGTGAATATGAGATCAGGTCTGCCAGAACCTAAATGATTGAAAAAAGTGGGAAAGTCAGGGCCAAGAAAGAATAGATGTTTTTGAGTGCATATTTGGTGAAGCTGTGTGCCATATTTGGTGAAGCTGTGTAAAAATGAGTGGCCCTCTCAGGACCAACACGTCCTTCTTTGGCCTCATGAATTAATTCGGGGAACTCTATCTGCTGCAACTCCCCAAGACGAGTGCGGTCTACCCCTAGAGAACTGGCAAGGGTCACCTGTATCTCACCATCCGGGCTGCCATCGCCCTCCACTCGTTTTCCGGGTTCCATGAGGAGGTGATCGATTCCCAGGCTGTCGGACGTCTCCTCTTCAGCCCTATCAGATCCACTCCCTCCGTGTCCGTCGCACCGCCTCGGAATCACACGGCGCATACAGGGAACGCCACAGCGGCGATCCCCTTCTCGTCCCCACAGGCGTCTAACACTCCGCCTTTCTCCTTATAGTGCTCCAAGCACTCCTCGCCCTTCACGAGGTTAGGGAGGACACATCCTCCACATGCGTCATTTCCGAGGATGACTTGTGTCTCCATCATGGGCATTGATGCACAGACCCCCACCACTATGGTCTGGCAGCCATAATCAGAATTCAGAGTCACCTGGTGTAGGGGCATCCTCACTGGGCCTCCCACAGTGGTCACACTTGCCACCCCCACACTGGTACTCTCGTAACCCTCGGGGAACAGGGTTTTGCTCACCAGGGTAAAATCTGCCCCAGTGTCTCTCAATATCTTCACCGGAATTGGGTCTGCGTCCCCCATCCTTACGGTTCCCTCAGACATGAATGGGTGAACTCTCTTCTCCCCACTCAGTACGGGTTCATCCCGCACCCTCTCGGCCATCTGGTCCTCTACCCTCACGAAAGCAACGTTCCCCCGCTGCTTAGGGCGTCTGCATTCCCGCGCGACGTGTCCGAATACTCCAGAGTGGTAGCAGCGGATCCTTCTTCTGTGGATCTTCTGCGTGCCATCCGTCGACTCCTGCGTGTCAGCAACAGCTCCTGAGCTTTCAGCTTGGGACTTCTTCACCGGCTCCACAGCACCCTTTGATCTTTTACTGTCTCCACTCGAGAGGTGGGATTCGAGAGAACTCGCTCCTGTCCTCCATCCGTCTGTTCTTCTATAATTTCTCCCATATCCGGAATATACGGGTGGTCGGTGTCGTCCCTCTCCGTGTGGTCATAAGGCTTCTTCCAGCATGTCAGCTCTGTCGGCCGTGGCCCTCAGGTCCTTAATGTCCGCCTCCTTTACTATAACCCTGATCTCAGGAGAGAGCATGAACATAAACTTCTCCATAACCTTAAGCCTCTTGACATCCTCAGTCGACTTCGCTCCTTTGGATTCCAGCCACTTCAGGAACTTTCTCTCCATGTCCCTCGCCGTCTCCGCATAAGATTTTCCTGGTGAACGGGTACATTCCCTGAACTTTTTCCTATAACATTCCAGCGTTAGCTTGAAAGAATGGAGCACAGCTCTCTTTACAGCAACATAGTTGGTGCACTCCCTGAGATCGAGCATGTTGTAGGCTTCAAGAGCTTCACCGGTGAGCCTACTCTGAACCAACTCCGCCCTCGGCCACTTCTTCAGGGTAGCGATCCTCTCGAAGTGGTCAAAGAAACCTTCAGCTTCGTTTGGTACAAAGACCGGCAAATCTCGCTCCGTCACTCGGCGGTCTTCCTGCTTTGGCAGAACAGGTGGAGCTAGCCCTAGCTCAGCTCGCTTCAGCTCCACCTCTTTGTTAGCTTCTACCTCTTGCTGTTTCAGCCTAGCTTCTAGCTTGCGCTGCTCTCGTCTTAGCTGTGCCTCTCGTTCCTCTTTGCACAGCTGCGCCTCTCGCTCTTCTCGGCGCAGCTGTGCCTCTCGCTCTTCCCGTTTCAGCTGTGCTTCTCGCCCTTCTTTGTGCAGCTGTGCCTCTCGCTCTTCTTTGTGCAGCTGTGCCTCTCGCTCTTCTTTGCGCAGCTGTGCCTCTCGTTCCTTTTTGCGCAGCTGCGCCTCTCGCTCTTCTTGGCGTAGCTGTGCCTCTCGCTCATCCCGTTTCAGCTGTCCTTCTGCTTCTCGCTCTTCCGTGCGCAGCTGCGCCTCTCGCTCTTCCCTGCGCAGCTGTGCCTTTTGCTCACGCTCTTCCCTGCGCAGCTGCGCCTCCAGCTGCAGCTTCAATATTTCCAGCTTGACGCTGCGCCTGCTGCCACTGGATCCCCTGCTACTTCCACCAATGCTCAAATGTTCTCCCACACTGGCAGGTGTCTGTGGCCATTCCTCCCCCAAAGCTTCATCTCGTGCCCTGAGCTGTGCCATGATCTCCAGTCTTCTCTCTCCCACTTTGGAAGATCTTAATTTTATCCCAAAGTGGTCAGCTATTGATTGCAGCTGTGCCTAGGTGCACTCCTCCAACACCTGCTCATCTCTAGTGTCAATGAACCTCGCTACCTTATCATCCTCCATCTTGTGCTATGAGTGATAACCTGTACCTGATACCTAATACCACTGTAAAGTACCACAATTGCAACCTTTATGTTGATCGGTATCCTGGCGAGGTCGCCAATGTCAGGGTATGTCAACCACTTGATGAGGGGCGAGTAACAGTATACAAGATATCCTAGTACTTTATCCTGTCAACGGTCGCCAACGTCGAGGTGTCTCTCTCTCTACATGGACACCACCCAGTAGTATTAGCGATAACTGTTACTCACCGTAGCCCTGCGGGTCTTCACTCAATCCTCGCGGCGCCACTGTTTGCCAGGAGAGTATCCCAGTCGATGATCCCCAGCCAGCCTTATAGCTAAAGAAAGAGTGGGAGCACAGTTGCTCTCTCCCAAACGTGTGCCCGCCCCGACAAGGGCTCTACTACTAACTGCCAGGTCGCCAACTGGTGTTTCACGTGTCCAGTAACACGTCAGTGGTATTGTGGAATTGTGATACTAGTGATAGAGAGCTCACTCATTTGATCTGGTCTCAGGCAGGTATATGTCTCTAATACTCTCACTCTTTGGATCTGTTCTATAGCAACAAGATATATGGAGGGATAATATAAACGCAATGGTATTTTGTATTTTACTTAAAACTTCAAGGTATTATATCCGTATCAACAACCAAATAATCAAGTACACTGCAGAAATTCACTCTCTCTTCATATATCTGAGGCGCACCTAGAGGGTAACACTCTTCCCCCTCACGTCAACGTCATAATCAGCTGAGCCGCGCCCCTCTCGCCGTGTGAATGCTTAGTACTTGTTTTCCTGGCGTTATGTGCTCTGTTCCTTTAAATTCGAAGGAATCACTATATTTGTCATCAACACAATTTTTCTATAATGGCAATAGAACTCAATGAATCACCACACTGATCTCAAGTTCAATAACTCATTTCTACAGCAATTAACATGATACTTCACTATAATGGCGTTGCACTGTACTTCATAATAATAACAATGACTGCAATTAACCACGGTACTGTTCTTAGATTCAGTAATTCCTTTCGCAGGCGATACCACAATTAATCACTGCACATATGGAAATGTTATCCAACACACCAACATGTACATATATAAAGATAAATTCATCAATATCAATAATCATAAGATAAATACTGGGCACACAGCCTAACACCAATAACTGGTTCACTTATATATATATTCTCTAGCATAAGTTATCATATTAATGTCACATGAAAGAAATCATTAACGACACAATCAATTCTTCAATAATTCCAGGTGCCTGCACAAACCACATATATAAATATCGTGAGAGCTCTGTACAGCCTCACTCTGCACAACTGTGCCTTACTGTGACATACACATAAGTGAGCCTTGCTCACGACATGAAAGATACTCTGGCTAAATATATAGCTGACTAAAGGGGAATTGGGAGGGAAACTAGAATCACCTACTTCCACCTATCATCTGGTGAGAGTTGAATTGTAGCTCCTGGTCCAGGCTCTCACCTCGTTGTAGGGAACGCCCCCACACACACACTGATGCGTCCTCCAGGAACCCAATCAACGTCCCAAAATAAACGTGTCGTCTCCGTGTTCTGTCCTCCGCAGGTCCGTGCTCCTCCACAACGTCTTGTAGGGTTGGAGTCGGTCTCCCGACCGTAAACTTCTCCTCCCAACTACGGCTGCCAACCTACTTCTCGGCTGCAGTCATCCTGATTCCCAATTAGTTTCTTCTTTCACTGCTTCCCGGTGGATTGGCCCAGCCGCTACGTCGTCACTGTGAAGCTATCAGACGTCCCAGATGTCACTGTCTAGACTTCACCTGCACAGCACCCGACCCTGGAGCACTTGATGCTCAATATTCCGTCAATTCCCTCTTCGGTTCACACATGGAATGAAGGAAAACCTCTCGGCGTACTTGCAGACTATGGGTTTTACGTAAGATCCACAGGAGTGGGGTACTACTGTCAAATCCGACAGGACCAACCTTCGCACATCCGTCCACCTTGCTTGTCGTGTCAGACTGGTTCCCTCACGGAGGATCGGCCGAGCCACTACGTCATCACTGTGAAGCTATCAGACGTCCCATACACCACTGTCTAGACTCCACTCTTGCACAACACCTGTCCCTGGAGTACTTGTTGCTCAATATTCCGTCAATTCCCTCTCTGGTCCAACACATGAACGAAGGAAGACCCCACAGGTGCTGGCAGACTGCCGGTGATGCGTAAATCCTCCGGAGACGGGGTAAACTGTTCAACTGACAGGACCCCCCAGCGCACTTCCGACCTCCTTGACGTGCTGTCTCAGACTGGTGGCACCACAGAGGCGCAATCTCCGGACCCCCCCTGCCTTCGTGACGTCATACTTGCCAGGGGCAGTTTTCATTGGCTCCCTGTACCACGTCGCTGTCGGTGACCAATCTGGTGCCACTGACGTCACACAGTTTTGGCGGCAAAACGGAGGGGCCAGCGCCATATTGGCGTCCCAAAGGGCCTATACCACAGGCCAAAATACTTTTCTTTTACGAATTCCTCGCCAACGCGTGAACACTACACTCTCCCACATATATCAAACTGAGGCCCGCAACGTAGAGAACGCTCGGGTAAAGTGGATATGACTCTTACAGCAGGCGTGGGAGAAATATAAGGGGGGGGAACACAATCACAACGGGCAGCATAAAACTTCCACTAAACAGTAGGACATTGTAATTGCCAGAATTAGGCTGGGATATCGATTGTTGGGAAGAAAGTTTACTCTCTATTGATTGATATTTAATTAATAGATTAATTTGAATTAATCGAAGGACCACCCTATTTTGACTGAAAAGAGAAACAGATAAAGTTAAATGATAAGGACTGAAACACCAGTGCCTATGGATAAGAAACCGTTAAAGATTTATTCTTTAAAATTAAATAGGCTGTATAATATTAATGTTCGAAAATAAACTTTCCGTCCTTCACAAAATTTGGGGGTTAATACCAGAAGTAATCTACTCCCAGTACGCTTCATCGAGGCTAGTTCTTCCTCGAATAAAAATTAGTAAATCTACTAAATGCTATTGAGAAACATTAGATAAATTGATTACTGATAAAAGAATATATATTGATTAACCAAGCAACTATTCTCATTTGATCTTTATGAGGCTAACATATTACATTAAATATCTCAAATCAAATAAACTAAATCCTTGCGATTGATCTAGACTTTTCTCAATCAAAGAAATAAGAGAAAAGATTTCAGCTGCTTAGCTGTAATAGTGAACGGAGAGGTAGAGGTGCAATGGCATCGTCTGCTACTTGCAGCAACACGTGAGTTCATGCATGGCGTGGGAACATGGTGACCACGACTGCTTACAACACAAGCTGAAATTTCAACTGTATATAATCATGGGTTACACCTACTATCTAATATCCTCACTATGCCATAAATGGAATAAATTTATTTTCTTATGGAGGTACTTATTGTTTGGGGAGGTCGCGTAGCATAACGATGGACAGTGCACAGTACAAGGATATAAAAAGAGATCTCATCATATAACCAAAACTATAACACTTAACCTGCTGGTTGTCCACCGAAGCAATTCCAGATTGCTACTGGAGTAATTGGATGCTCCTAGGCCGATTAACTGCAAGGGCCTAACGTAGTATTGGTGGAAATCGACTCTCCCGAGATGCACAATGTGAATGTTGGCGTCTCTCGCTCATGTCTTAATGGCGGCGTCTCCGCTCTCCCTCACCTCGTCTCACACATTCACAATAAAAATTACTAATCATGGCTAATTCTTTTCCGTGTAATTACTGATGTAACGCGTTAATGAGAACCGGGTTGTAATTATAGGGAATTAAATAATATCATATTCTCGTTAAATGGTGTTAAACAAGAAATGGAGAGAAAATTTATCTCCTCCATAGCATTCGTACGTAACAGATGAAACTGCTACTTGATAATAATTTCAGTTAATAACTCTCGGTTTTGGATTAATGGGAGCTATATTATCCGTTGTTAATTACTGTACGGAATACTGATAATTTCAGAGAACTACATTCAATTCTCTAACATATTGGTAATAAATATGTTTAAATGTACATTTTCTGACGCATTCTTGTCTCTCTATGTCGTGAGAATATTAGCAATAGGCTCAGATAAAGAAATATTAACTCATGTTAACACTACCGTTAGTGAAATTAATAACTACTGTAATTAGTATATAATAATGATGTATTATAATACAATGGTAGTGTATTAGTGTTGGAAATTTCCAACATAACTCCGGGGGGGGGGGGGAAACTCGGGTCGCAGTTCAATGTTGAGTACTGACGTACCTATCCCGAAGTTAATATTAATGTTAGTACACACATAACGGATGTCCCGTAATTGTCAAGGACAGACAAGACTAAGTCTTGTAAAGGAACTCATGTTAAATGTAAAACATGGTAATGTGAATCATCTAAAGTTGATAACTACTAAAGTCTACAATGTACTCCAGGAGTGGTGTCGCGATGACGTGTAACAGTTATGTTACTAAGTTTTAAAGCTTTGTAAACTCACAGATTCTCTAGATGGAATAATGTTATAGTTGATAGCCTACACAAACAAATTAATGATTAAATCATACAATTTAAGGTAACTGAGAATCCACCGTGAGGTGAATGTCCTGGGTCATTGTGACTTGTAACTGATTTGTTATTTGACATCACAACACAGCATCATCATGATTACTCAAATTGAATGGGAGATTATTTTCTCTTAGTCAGAGCTATAATAGGCTTGTAGTTTCCGTTTACATTGTTGAGCAGCTGCTCTAGGTGGGCGGGTGCTCGGTGGCTCAGAATTGTTGTCCTCGGAAACTGTAGGTGAAGTTGGTTCTGCTAAACACTCTCGTTCTGCTAATTCGAGAGGTACCAACTTCTCTAATGTTTTTAGGGTAGTAGTGCCTCGGCACAAAACCCGTACTACTCTCAGGATGCCTTGGTGATCTGGGTGGATAGAGACAATTTTGCCTATAGGCCATTCTGACCTGGGTCCATCACTGTCAATCAGTACTAGGTCTCCTGGTTTGAGTTGATCTTTATTATAGGGGCTCGAAGCTCCATAGTGGTGCTCTCGTAGAGCTGTGAGGTACTCTCGAGTCCACACCCCATTCCACCTTTCAATTACTCTCGAGAGATGGTGGTAACTTTCCACTAAGTCACTCCTAGTTACATGGGAAGGGTCGACGGGATCTTCTTCTGCCAAAGGTATCAGAGGGCTCAGCAGGCCTCCATGTATTAAATGTGAGGGACTCAGGGGTTCTCTCTGTGAGAAGTGATCTGATAGGTAAGTTAATGGGCGATTGTTGACTCGTGCCTCAATTTCCACGACGAGTGTTTGGAGTTCAGAGAAACTAATTTTCTGTCGATGCAAGGTCTTCCTTAAACATTTTTTGACAGTCCCTATCATACGTTCGTAGAACCCACCTTGCCAGGGGGCTCTAGGAGCAATAAATTTCCAGTGGCATTGTCGTCTCTGCATGACAGACTGCACTTCTGGATGATTCCATATCTCTCGTAGGCAGGCTTCTCCTGCCACAAAATTTGAACCATTATCAGATATCATTAGTTTGGGACAGGATCTGCGTTCTGCAAATCTACGAAAAGCTTGGATGAAGGCTTCGGCACTCATGTCCGAAGTCACTTCTAGATGTACGCCTCGTGTGGTTGCACTCGTGAAGAGGCAAATATAAGCTTTCACTGGTATCTTATCTGGAGTGCCAGTGAAAAGCAAGGCTCCTGTGTAATCGACACCAGTGGTCTCAAAGGGACGAAGATGGACTACTCTCTCCTTAGGGAGTGGTGGAGGTCCTGGGTAAAGACACACTCGAGCGTCGTATCTTTTGCAGATTACACAGAACTTAATGAGTGATTTGACAGTTTGACGACCTTGGGGAAGCCAATATTTCTGTCTCAAGTCGGTGAGAGTGTCCAACACTCCACCATGCAAAGTACCATATTGATGATGATGTAAAACTAGAAGTTTTGTAATAATGTGGTGACGTGGTATAAGGATCGGATTCTTTGTATCCAAATCAATTTTTGCATGAAGCAGACGTCCTCCACATCTTAATATATTATAAGTGTTGGTAACATACCAGATACCTAGAGACTTGGTTAATTTATCTGGAAGATTTTCATATTCACTTCCATACGTCTCTTGTTGTGCACGTTTGATCCAGTAAAGGATAGGACTGGGAAACTTATGCCTGATTCCTATCTTAGCAAGAAATTCAAACACATGTGCGGTCACTCTTAATATCTTACTCAAGTTAGAATAATTGTGAGGATTAATAGCAGAGATTCGATGAGGTTCTGGGTCTTTCATGGGAGTAGTGATACTGGTCACTATGACTTGTGGTTTCTGTTTGGGCCACTGACCACTAACAAGCCATGAAGGTCCATTAAATCACATCGAAGACTTGATTAGCTGTTTTAATGTTAACCCTCGAGATAAGTAATCTGCAGGATTATCCTTAGTGGGGACATATCTGCTGGATATAAATTCAGACAATTCATGAATTTCCCTAACGCGATTACTAACGTAGGGAGTTTTATTGTTGTTGTTGCTTACCCATTGTAAGACTGCCTCATTGTCTGACCACACAACGATTTCACCAAAGTGGATATTATTGAGTGTTCTGGTCAGGCAATGAGCCAATCGTACTCCCACCAGTAATGCAGTTAACTCCATTTGAGGTAAAGATCTCTTCTTGATTGGAGCAACTACTCAAATCTCTGAATATGTTAGACATTACGTCACTGCACATTCTCTCATGTGTATTATACATATATAAAACGCTAAACTATAATGCCAATCCTGATCTCAAAAGCTTCATAGAAGGTTGTAACAGAACCCATGAGCACCACACCAGAAATAAATACAGTTTTGATATTCCTAGAGTACGACTTAATCAAACTAGAAATGCTCTACAAATCAAGGGGCCCAGAATGTGGAATGACCTTCCCAACCATGTTAAAGACTGTACCTCTCTCAACCAGTTTAAGTTAAAAACGAAGCTATACCTAATAAATTCCCTGTAACCTACCTTACCCTTCTATTGTCAACCAATGTCTGTTTTTTTTTAAAGAGCGCTGTTTGTCGACATTATTGTATTTGTGCTGCTTTTTCATATATGTTTTCATTTCTTGTTTTCATTCTACTCATTATGCTGAATTAGTATTAAGCTTGTCATTTAAGTTTATCATGCCCGAAACGCTTTGCGTAATAGTGGCTTTAGGCATTGTATGTACTAGCTCTACCTATAAGTCAACCAATCTTTGTAAAAATTTATTGTATGTATGTACCTTACCTAAATAAACATTTTATTTTATTTTATTTTTTATTTATTAACTCTTGCTTTAGATGTGAGTAAAATTGATTGTGCACTATTGACTAAGTAGGCTGCAGCGCCATACACTTTGCCAGAGGCATTGCAAAAAACGTGCAAATTTGTGGGTAAGTTTTGTCCTGAAGCATTACGAGGAAATTTAAAAAACTTAATTGATTGAAATCCGTTGTGAGTATTTGCCATTTATCTTGCAACTCAATTGGCAACGGATCATCCCATCCCATATGTTTCTGCCAGCATTCCTGCATGAGGAGTTTGCCCCTTATTAATATAGGACTAAATAAGCCCAAAGGGTCAAATGGTTGTCTGACATACGAGAGTAATTTTCTCACGGTAAGGGATGAATTATTAGTTCATACTGGCTTGACATTCATCTCGTCAGTACCTGTGTTCCATTCCACGCCCAGAACTTTTAATTGATTAGGCACTTGATAACCCCGAAATGCTTTCTCGATTATCTGGTTTAATGATTTATTGTTTGAGGCCCATGATTGCAGTGGCATATTGGCTCCTAATAACTCACGGTTAGCCTCATGGTAGATTTCTACCAATTTGGATTTGTCATTTGTAGTTCCCTGGAAATTATAGACATACAAGTTGTCACTGATCTCCGTTTTATAAGGGCTATTTGACTTCTTCAAATGTGTGTCTAATGTGGCTTGAAGTAGAAGCGGTAAAGAAGTCGCACCGAATAGCACAGAGGCAAACCGGTAGGTTATGGCGTCACTGTCAGGATCCAGTGGGTCCTTAATCCAGGGAAATTTGGTGTAATTATGATCCTCCTCTTGCAAGCCTACTCTAAGGAAAGCTTTACTGATATCAGCAGTATAAGCGAAAATACCAGTGTGGAATCGTAATAATACATCATGTAGCCTTTGTGTTAGGCTAGGTCCCGTTTGGAGACATTCATTCAAGGACACGCTGTTTGCCTTCACTTTGGCACTACAGTTGAAAACAATACGTAATGGCGTTGTCAATGAATCTTTCACCACAGCGTGATGGGCTAAATAGTGACCTGTTCTTCGATCATCATTATCAACAACTTCGATAAATTTACTATTGAGTTGTTGAATTAATTGATGATACATGTTCAATTTATCTGGCTGTTTCTTCAGCCGTATTAATTGAGATTGTAATTGAGAGACTGCCATGAAATAATTAACTGGAAGTTGTGAATGATTCAACTTCCATGGCAGTCTCACCCAGTATTGTTTGTCTTTATAGACAACTGTGTCCAGATATTGCTGGTAAGTCCACGTATCATCAGGGCTTGGTTTATCAGGGACAATACCTAAAGTGTAAATCCACAGACGATGTACAGGTGGATCAGACTCATTATCTTCAGATATTTCTCTAAAATGTAGGGGTGACTGTTCCAAGCCTAGTCACGCCACTACTGAATTGTTAGTTTGTTTGTTGGTTGACGCTGTTGTTTGTTGGAAAAGCACCGGTCCAGTAAGCAATTTGCCTCCAGCAGATGACAACAAATTCATTCCATGTTGTCTGGTGCATCCTGTAATAAATTTATAATAATAGTCAGCGCCTATAAGGCGCTGACTTATATTAGTTGATGTTGGTATCCTATAAGGATACCAACATTTGTGATGCAGTCAGAATTTATTTTGTGATCTGCTAGCCTCATGCGGTTTCGTTTGAGATATCTCGCAGTGCGAGCTAGTCCTGTGACCTGCAGGTCTGAAGGAAGTTTATCTACTACTACCGCTTGTATTGGACTAGTGGAAGATCCAAGTCTCACTAACACCTTGACTACTTGGTATTCACGAGGTCCACTATTAGTCAAGAACCCAGAAATATTCAGTCTCACACTTTTGGCAGGTTTTAATTTTAACTGCTCGACTAATTGTTGTGTGATGAAGGTTTTCTATGATCCTTGATCAAAGAGACCTCTAGTGTTAATTCTAGACTTCCTATCAATTAGTTTAAGTTGAGCCGTAGGCAGAGTGGTATTATTGCCTGACTCAGTAGCAAGTACATTTATTTCTTGATGTACCTTGCAATATTGTACTGTGGTAGAATTCATAGAATCCTCCCTAGGTGTCACAGATTGTGTAGAAGTTTTTCTACATAAGGCATAATGATGTACACCTTTGTTGCATCTACTGCATAACCGTAGCTTCACTACACATTTACTGGGATCATGAGAACCCATGCACTTGGTGCATCTGTGTAATTCTTGTAGCCGGTTAATCCTGATATTAAAGTTAGGATAAACAGTGCATTGGTAGGTGACATGTTCTTGATCATAGAACAGACACCTTCTCTCTCTGGCTGAGTTTGTCGATTTAGTAGACACATCAGTTGCAATGTCAGAGGGAGATACAGAATAAATACCTACACTACCACTCCTTTTTCCAGTGGATGGAGTAGTCCTAGGTTTGAATTTATTGGACTTATTCAAAGTCGATTTGGGTTTGACTGAGTTGTCAATGGTAGGTTGTTTAGACTCAGGTTTAATCTTATCATGAGTCTTCAACCTGTTAACCGTTATTCTCAGTCCCTCGAATATCCTGAGGCTGGTACATCAACTTTAGTACTTAAGGCCTTCATTAGAGACTCTACTTCTAGCCTGAAGCTTTGAAGTGAGTCTGGTCGGTTACTTGGTGCATTCAGATCCAGTAACTGGTAATACAGGTTAGCTATACTCAACTCCTTGTTGCAATAGTTCAACTTTAGTAGTTTTATAGCTTCCTCATAATTACTCTCATTGAGAGCTAGGTTATTTATGACCCTTTTAGCCTCCCCTTTGAGAAGACTAATCAGGTATGAGAATTTAGAAATTCTGTCAAGAGAAGATTTCTTATGAATATGAACTTCAAATGAAGTCCAAAATGTGTCCCAATTTTCTTAATCCAGCCCTGCAAATGTAGGTAAGTCTAAAGTAGGTAGACGAACCTTAGGTAATTGATTACTGGATTGAGACATAGTATTATTTGCATTAGATTTATATTGTTTTACTATATTGGATATTATATCAAATTTATCTTGAGTCTCATCTTCATACTGAGAAATATCTGCTAGAATTTGATCTATTTCATTAGGATCAGTTTCAGTTGCATTCAGTAGGTTGAGATAAGACTGGCTTGTAGATCTGACTTGATCAAATTTGAGATCAGCTACTCTCACTGATGTTTCTAGTGTATAGTAATCAATGAGAGTTTCTTTAGACAAAGTATCAAACTTATTAATTAGTCTGGTTAAATGACCTTTAAGGCCAATATAGGTTCTCCTTAATTGTTCAGGAGAAGCCATGTTGGCTTTAAGTCCAAGTTTCATAGGACTTGAATAAGTATTACTAATGAAGCTTGGGTACTTGCTCATTAGTTGACAAGTAATATTGAATATAGCCTAAATTAATTTGGCTAAATTACATTCTACCTCACTCGAGGTAAAATGTCCCTACCAAACAATAAGTAGCTAAGGATTTTGAGCAGTGTTTGAATTTCACCATTAACTTTCTTCCAGCTAGCTCTTCTTTATCACCATTAGATGTAATGGTGATCATTCAGCAGCACTCAAAATGCATACACACAAATAATGAGTACACAAATAATTAATACGTATATACTCTAATCAGAGTTACTATAAAGTTTGAATCCCACCCTTGATAGGGTCAGCACAAGAATGAATAGTGTATGCACTACTGACTAGTTCAAGACTAGTTGTAAGAATTTCTACCTAAGAAACTACTAATTTATTTAGTCTGCATTTGTGCAAAACTCAGCACAATCACAGCCTAAATTCCTAACTAATAAAGGTTGGCATAGATTAATTTGTGGTGCAATAGTGAATATATAGTTGTGCTGTTTTTTTTTTTTTTTTTTAGATTTTATAGTTTATATAAATGTGCACTTGCACACACAGGTAAAAATACAGATATGTACAATTAATTTTGGCTTGCCAGTCACAGCCTTTTATGGTGGCTGATTGTATTGACCAACTTGTCAACTACATGTGACCTAGACTCACCTGACAGGTGTACACCATCTCTTGCCAGGTTTTGCCTGTATGATCTGGCTGTAAATTGAATGTAAGTTATGAGCTGTTGCTCTGGTGACGTGAAGATTCTTACCTCAGTGTGAGGTATAGGTCTGAGTGTTGTGGGCAATTCACTGTGTCCCACTAGTGTTACTTTATACATGAGGTATAAGCAGCAAATAAATTGGTGTGTATAAGACTAGCCTATGTGGTACTCTACCGGTAGCCACAATTAATAATATGTGGTTAGCCTAGATTACTACACACAATAATTAGTTATGATTATGGTATTAATTGTAATTTATCCAGTTCGAAGGACCATATTTATGTTTTGGGAAGAAAGTTTACTCTCTATTGATTGATTGATATTTAATTAATAGATTAATTTGAATTAATCGAAGGACCACCCTATTTTGACTGAAAAGGGAAACAGATAAAGTTAAATGATTAGGACTGAAACACTAGTGCCTATGGATAAGAAACTATTAAGGATTTATTCTTTAAAATTAAATGGGCTGTATAATATTAATGTTCGAAAATAAACTTTCCGTCCTGCACAAAATTCGGGGGTTAATACCAGAATTCATCTACTCCCAGTACGCTTCATCGAG
The DNA here is from genome assembly GCF_040958095.1 of Procambarus clarkii. Taxonomy (NCBI): domain Eukaryota; kingdom Metazoa; phylum Arthropoda; class Malacostraca; order Decapoda; family Cambaridae; genus Procambarus; species Procambarus clarkii. The sequence continues at coordinate 23,751,646 of NC_091174.1, forward strand.
GCTGGTTCTTCCTCGAATAAAAATTAGTAATTCTACTAAATACTATTAAGAACCATTAGATAAATTGATTACTGATAAAAGATTATATATTGATTAACCAAGCAACAATTCTCATTTGATCTTTATGAGGCTAACATATTACGTTAAATATCTCAAATCAAATACACTAAATCCTTTCAATTGATCTAGATTTTTCTCAATCAAATAAGAGAAAAGATTTCAGCTGCTTAGCTGTAATAGTGAACGGAGAGGTAGAGGTGCAATGGCATCGTCTGCTACTTGCTGCAACACGTGAGTTCAAGCATGGCGTGGGAATATGGTGACCACGACTGCTTACAACACAAGCTGAAATTTCAACTGTATATAATCATGGGTTACACCTACTATCTAATATCCTCACTATGCCATGAAAGGAATAAATTTAATTCCTTATGGACGTACTTATTGTTTGGGGAGGTCGTGTAGCATAACGATGGACAGAGCACAGTACAAGGATATAGAAAGAGATCTCATCATATAACCAAAACTATAGCACTTAACCTGCTGGTTGTCCACCGAAGCAATTCCAGATTGCTACTGGAGCAATTGCACGCTCCTAGGCCGATTAACTGCAAGGGCCTAACGTAGTATTGGTGGAAATCGTCTCTCCCGGGATGCACAATGTGAATGTTGGCGTCTCTCGCTCGTATCTTAATGGCGAATAATGGGGGCATCTCCGCCCTCCCTCGACTCGTCTCACGCATTCACAACAGAAATTACTAATCATGGCTAATTCTTTTCAGTGTAATTACTGATGTAACGCGTTAATGAGAACCGGGTTGCAATTATAGGGAATAAAATAATATCATATTCTCGTTAAATGGTGTTAAACGAGAAATGGAGAGAAAATTTATCTCCTCCATAACATTCATACGTAACAGATGAAACTGCTACTTGATAATAATTTCAGTTAATAACTCTCGGTTTTGGATTAATGGGAGCTATATTATCCGTAGTTAATTACTGTACGGAATACTGATAATTTTAGAGAACCACATTCAATTCTCTAACATATTGGTAATAAATATGTTTAAATGTACATTATCTGACGCAATCCTGTCTCTCTATGTCGTGAGAATATTAGCAATAGGCTCAGATAAAGAAATATTAATTCATGTTAACACTACCATTAGTGAAATTAATAACTACTGTAATTAGTATATAATAATGATGTATTATAATACAATGGTAGTGTATTAGTGTTGGGAATCTCCAACATCGATATCTATGGCAGCTAGGTGGCTGCAGGTAATGAATCTCCCAATATTGAACATTCCAATTGCAAACTATGTGAACAAGAGCTGGGACTTACTATCCAACACTATATCTGTGATTGCCCTGTTATAAGTGACTTCAAACCAAATGATATGAGGTACTTTGAGGTCTGTAATTACTTCATACACTCAGGAGTATTGGAACATATTCTTGTGCTGTACCCTGATTTTGCTTGTGGAAGCTAATAGATCTGTCTTACATTTTATGTTCCCTCCTGATTTTAGTCAGAGTTGATTAGTTGTTTTTTTTTTTGAGGCTCGTATTTGCTCCCCTGATTCCATGTATGACTAACCATCCTATGAGATGAGAATATTAGTCTAACTTATAGCTAGTTTTTTATTTACACTCTGTAATATTTTTAATAAAATAGGGTAGCAGCACATGTGTTGCTCTAGAAAAAAATGCTCTAGACATTTCATCCCATAGATGTTTTGCTTCCATTCTATCTGGTGGCCTGTATATTACTACAATTATAAGATTTTTAGTTTTTCGATTAATTCTTATAAAACAACTTGTGTGTGGCTCAGTTTTGATTCCCTCTTTTTAGTTAGTTAAGTTCATTTATTATGCACTCCATACCCATCTTGTGGGCGGTAGTGGAAAGGGTTACAGCGGAGCATAATGGGCTCAGGGACTGAATCCCACAATTCATTTAGCTAAGCAAGTTAAAATCTTGATGAGCTAGTTACAAAATTCAGTATAAGTCGTCACATCAACAATGGGTTCGAGATCGACCACAAGTACAGTTTCTAAATTAAGCAACTGACATATGTGGAGAATTAGTGTCACAATTTATATGTTTGTCCTTCACACCGCCCCCCATCCAGTGGGCAGCGGTGGATAGGTTACAATCACTTAGTTACTACCTACAGTTAGCAAACTTGGGATATTTGGTTAAAATTTCTGGTAGCAGATCATTTGGAATGAAATATTTACACATCGCTGGAGCATTGGTTATAGAATTGTCTCTAAATTCACGTATCTTTTCGCACTCCATCACATAGTGATGGAGGGTGTGCGAATAATTTTGTTGACACAGTTTGTATTTGGTCAGGTCTACATCAGCAGATAATGTGAATTCCCAGAGATAACTGTAACCGAGTCTAAGCCGAGCAGTAGTAACATCTAGAAATCTGCTGATTTTATTGGATGAACCATAGATGTGTGGCTCCTCTTGCATGATAGTGTAATGATGGAATTACTGGTGTCAATTTCACTTTGCCTCAGATCTACAAGATCTTGTTGAAGTTCTCGGTGTTCTGCTGCTCTCAGATTGCTCATTGACAATCCAAGGATACACTCAACGGCTCCTTTAAAGGCAAATTCTTTGGCTAACTTATCAGTTCTATCATGCATTCGGAGGCCAACATGAGATGGACTCTGTTACCATCCTTAATAATTTTGTTGTATTTGTGTCTAGCTTCGGACACGAGCATGTTACAGTTATGTCTTAAAGAGTTGTGAGCATTTAAGAATAATAAGGAGTCACTTACAATTAATGTATCAAGTTTGGAGACTCGTACACATTTTAGTGCAAAGAGCAAGGCAAATAGTTCGGTCTGAAGGGTAGAGGCCCAGTTGTTTATACGGACTCCCCACTCAAAATATAAGCCATCGCCCATTGTCAGGACAACTGCACCCGTGGTGCGGTGTAGGGAACCATCAGTGTATATGATTTGAGAGAGAGAATGCTCTGTGGACAGACCATCAATATGGCTTAAAAGGCGTTGAGCTTTGCCTCAAGATGAAGGTTGGGCTGATCTCTAATTTGCTTCTTGGGTGGAAAGGGAGGGATTAAAACTGGAAAGGGTATAATCTCCCATGGCACAGGAAAGTGTCGTTGTTGTTTCTCTTGGTACAAATTATGAACCTGATACATTCTGAGTTGAGTTCCAGTTTTAGTTAGCCATTTGGAGCATATCCATATCCACAAACAAAACCAAAAAGTACCTAATTTCATCTTCATAGTTTCCTACACTGAGCTTTAAATTTGCTCTGTATCTAGTGTTACCCACTCTTCCAATCTTTATGTACTTAATCCAAACAACTTTATCATTGTGTTCATTGCTGTCTTCTTTTATGTGCTGGCTATATGCTGTATTGTGCCTATTAATTTTTGTTAAACTACCATTCAAGCTGTCAATGCAATCAATATGAGCTACCGATGAGCTTTAATATACCTACAAATTTCTCTCATCCAATTTTTCTTGCTATGTACCTGTTATCATTTTTATAAATTTTGCTAGTATTTACCTACTTAAAATTTTCTTAGATTAAGGACCTACCCGAAACGCTGCACGTACTAGTGGCTTTACAAGAATGTAATTACTATGCTATGTATCCTCACAATCCCAATGTACCTTCTTGTATAATATATATATATATATATATATATATATATATATATATATATATATATATATATATATATATATATATATATTGTGACGATAATCTCTTTCAAGAGATTGAGCCTGCTCTTCTCTACATGAAGATACATACATTATACAAGAATAAGATGCTACCTTCAAGATACGTCTACCAGTAGCACAAAAACATTTTGACCAGGAGGCAAAACGTATCCTACTCCACTCCCTCCACGCTGGCTCGTCATTAACCAGCCAACTACCCTTCCCAGCCTGCCTGCTCCTGATTGGTGACTCGCCGACTGCACACCTGCACACTGCACCTCAGCGCCCTCTACCTGAGTCGATGTCTGGGCTTGGTCCAACCATTGAATTCAGAATATCCTTGTGCTCTTAAGCAGTGAGCAACTAACTGATATATGCTGTATCAGGTGGATGTCTCGCAGCTAGCGCCATATTCTCAGCACCTGATTATTTTTCACCTTCAAACTTTATGTTATTGTAGAGTAACTTCATCCCTATTATTCATTTATGTTATATTGTTGTTGACTTGTTCTTTTGCACTGTACATTGCCAAGGTATTGTCTTTGTTTATATTTTGTTTTCTATATTAATTAAAGTTTCATTGTTCATACTTTGTTTTGCGTGTCTTCCCTTACTTTACCACAGACAAACAGGCAAGCAGTCTATCTTTTTTTTTGTAAGTGTGACTAGGCATTGACACCTGCCATTGGAGGACTGCCGAACATCTACACTCCAACACTTTCCCGTCACAATATATATAAATAAATAAATAAATAACAAGACTCAAGTTATATTTGTGCTAGTCGCCCCTAATATATTTCTCATTTTCTCTAAATTTTATTCCAGACAAAAACTTTATGAGCCTCCATCCCCGTTTTCATCAAGGAGAGACTAAGATAATTAACAGAAAAAATATATACACAAGTTCCATTTTTTGGTTCAAACACTGGCCAGTTACAAATGATTATTCTATCTTACATTACTCTAAAGGAGTAAATGCATATAAACTCCAAAAGCCGGGCTTAACACCCGCAGTAAACAGAGAAACTGAGAGAGAGTTACCAAGGAATGTGTACACTCTTTTCACTTTGGTCACCTCAATTTTCGTCATAGGTCTTTTATATTAGTATCAATGTGTTCGCAATAAAATTCTGTATAGGTTTTAATGCACATAAACTCCAAACGCACGGCATACCACCCACACAAAACAGAGAAAGTGAGAGAAAATTATCCAGGAGCGCTCAAGAGCAATGTAATGTGCACATTCTTTTCATTTTGGTTACCTCAATTCTCGTCATATGTCTTTCAATTTGACATCAATGTGTTTGCAATTGTATCTTCTGGCATTTTATCTTTTGCTTGGATCTAAAGGGTTTTAGGTTCACCACGCTGTAATCTGACAGTACTACAGGTGTATACCCCATCTTCAAGCAGCAATTCACTCATTCAAACCGACTTATAATAGTTATCCATATATAAATGGTAACCTTTGTTTTTCAGTAGTTCAAAGCAGGAAGACATTGGTGCGCAGTTCAAAATCGGTCCCCCCAAAATCGGATTAAAACCTGAATTTTAGCAAATATTTAAAATTTTGATGCCTTACTTCGTCATTAGTGGACATTTAGCAGCTACAATTTTGACTCCATACTTCGTCATTAGTGGGCGAAAGTGTAAACACTTTCGTCATCTTGTCACTTTCGTCAAACCTGTCATATGAAGAAAGAGTGTCAAAGCTTAAATTACATTCTATAGAAAGGCGAAGAATTAGGAGGGACATATGGTAGAGATGCACAATAGGATGAATGGATATAACAAAGGGGACATTAATAGGGTATTAAAGGTAACAACACAAGACAGAACTCGAAACAAAGTGTAAAAATTGGAAAAATTAAGATTTAGGAATGAAATGCATGGGTAAATACACTGGGTTTGTACCTCAAGGTTCATGTATGCAATACTACAGAGTTCCCATTAACTCCCATACATGCAGTTAATATATGTTATTTTTATGTTATCATGTTTTTGTTGATTTGTTTATATATTTTCATAAGTAAAGCATGCTTACCGTTTTATTCCAAGTTTTATGATAACTTTACAAGGTTTAAAACATAAAAGTTCAATATAATATCCTGGTTTTCATACTGGATATATACTTTAATATAACATCATAATAACGTAATGATGTGTAAATAACGTTATATAGACGTCATATAAGTGTTATATTTATATTATAAGAACGTAAATTGGATAGGTTTACATAAAGTAAACAAAAAGAACAAAATTTTGACTGAAAATTATTTATTCTTATATATAAGGCATGAAAATATTCTAATTCCATAGCATTCAGTATTATTTTTAAATTTTTACATAAATCTTAAAAAACTGTGTCTCAAGAATATATGTTTTTAATTATATCTAATTGTTTTAAGGACGTCGGAAATAGGTATTTATGTCAAAACTTACAGTATTACCTTTGTGGCACCATTTAAAAACGTCCACAAACGTTCTGTGTTTGCTGGGCTGTATAGTCTAACAGGGGATACAGGTGTTGTGTTAGTTGTCTCTTCAGAGCTTGCATGGTGTTTCACTTTCCTTCTTATGATGTCTTCAACGAAACCATTGGAGAAGCCGTTGTTGATTAGGACCTGCCTTACCCTACAGAGTTCTTCATAAACTTGCTTCCATCCTGAGCTGTGGCTGAGAGCACGGTCGACATAAGCATTAACAACACTCCTCTTGTACCTGTCTGGGAAGTGACTGTTGGCATTGAGGCACATTCCTATGTTTGTTTCCTTAGTGTAGACTGCAGTGTGGAAACCTCTGCTCCATTCCATGACTGTTACACCTAGAAAGGGCAGCTTCCCATCCTTCTCCATCTCATAAGTGAAACGCAACACAGAATTCCGCTCAAATGCCTCTTTCAGTTCCTGCAGATGTCTGACATCAGGTACCTGTGTAAAAATGTCGTCAACATACCTGCAGTATATGGCCGGTTTCAAGTTCATGCCAACTAAGACCTTTTGTTCGATGGTACCCATGTAGAAGTTCGCAAACTGGACACCTAGGGGAGAACCCATGGCGACCCCATCTACTTGCTTATACATGTGCCCATCCAGGCTCAAGAAGGGTGCCTCTTTAGTACAAGCTTGGAGTAATTTCCTTAGAATGTTTTCTGGTATGTCAAGAGGAGTACAGGCCGGATCACGATACACTCTGTTCGCTATGGCCGGTTTCAAGTTCATGCCAACTAAGACCTTTTGTTCGATGGTACCCATGTAGAAGTTCGCAAACTGGACACCTAGGGGAGAACCCATGGCGACCCCATCTACTTGCTTATACATGTGCGCATCCAGGCTCAAGAAGGATGCCTCTTTTGTACAAGCTTGGAGTAGTTTCCTTAGAATGTTTTCTGGTATGTCAAGAGGAGTACAGGCCGGATCACGATACACTCTGTTCGCTATCATCCCGATTGTTTCATCCACAGGTACGTTGGTAAACAGTCATTCTACGTCCAACGAGGCTCTTATCCCTGTGGCCCGTGTTCCCCGCAGTAAGTCAACAAATTCCTTTGGAGACTTCAGGCTGAAGGTGCAAGGGACATAAGGAGTCGGAAAGCCGTTGAGTCGCTTCGCCAGTCTGTACGTGGGTGTGGGTATCTGGCTAATGATTGGCCGAAGTGGGTTTCCAGGCTTGTGTGTCTTGACATTTACATACGCGTATCCAGGCTTATATTCCCCAATAATCTTTGGCAGGTGGAGTCCGGATTTCTTGGCGTTCACAGTTTCGATCAGTTTGTTGACCTTTGCTTTCAATCCGGCTGTAGTGTCCTTCGTTACCCTTTGGAATTTAGTTTGGTCAGAGAGTATGAGGTTCATTTTCGCCAGATATTCGTCTTTTTTAAGAATGACGTATATTGGCGACTTGTCGCCTCTCCTGACAACTATCTCCTTGTTCTCACGAAGGCTTTTAGCTGCCGCTTTGAGCTCGGGGGACAGTATGGTGCTTCTGTAATTGCCTCGATCTTTCCTCCTTCCGCCATAAGTTCTGCTTGTAAGGTATCTTTGGTAGTGACCTTCTTTTGTGTCTCGAGGTCGAATATGTCGTCCAACAGGATTTCCAATTCCACTTTCCGGGCCATCTCACTCGGTCTGGACATAACGTGACAGTTTATACCCAGATTTAGGAGAATGATTTGGTCCTCAGTGAGGTTAATTCCTGCAAAGTTCAGGAAGCCATCTCTTGGTCGTGGAATTGCCATAGGTCCTCCATATAACGTTGTTAGTTTTTTGATAATCCTTGTTTCAGTGCTGAGGTGATGTCTGTCTGTGAGGATGTCGAGGTGTTGTTCAATGCGGGTACGGAGACTTTCGTCGATGTTGCTATTTCTCCATTCGTTTGTAGCATGAAGTAGTTGCGTTTTGTTGTCTTTGATTTCATTTTCCGCCTTGTATATCTGATCACGAATCAGATCCTGGCGATATTTTATGGTGAAGGCTTGATTCCTTGCTGCTGGGTCGTGCGTTTTAATATTAGTATATTTTGGTAGCAGTCTTTCCTGTAGACATATATTATTAAATATGACCGAAAAAGTAAGATTAATAATTCTAACACGAATTTTCTCGATCTTTCGTACATTTCTTTTCACTGTTGGTGGTAATTCAAAAATCAATTCTCCAAAATTCATTTTTATTTTACATATTCTAAGGAAACTACTCCAAGCTTGTACTAAAGAGGCACCCTTCTTGAGCCCGGATGGGCACATGTATAAGCAAGTAGATGGGGTCGCCATGGGTTCTCCCCTAGGTGTCCTGTTTGCAAACTTCTACATGGGTTCCATCGAGCAAAAAGTCTTAGTCAACATGAACTTGAAACCGGCCATATACTGCAGGTATGTTGACGACATTTTTACACAGGTACCTGATGTCAGACATCTGCAGGAGCTGAAGGAGGCGTTTGAGCAGAGTTCCGTGCTGCGTTTCACTTACGAGATGGAAAAGGATGGGAAGCTGCCCTTTCTAGATGTAACAGTCATGGAAAAGAGCGGAGGTTTCCACACTGCAGTCTACACTAAGGAAACGAACATAGGAATGTGCCTAAATGCCAACAGCGACTGCCCAGACAGGTACAAGAGGAGTGTTGTTAACGCATATGTCGACCGTGCTCTCAGCCACAGCTCAGAATGGAAGCAAGTCGACGAAGAACTCTGTAGGGTAAGGCGGGTCCTAGTCAACAACGGCTTCTCCAATGGTTTCGTCGAAGACATCATAAGAAGGAAAGTGAAACGCCATGCAACCTCTGAAGAGACAACTAACACAACACTTATACCCCCTATTAGACTATTTTACAGGAACTTCTTTTCCACAGCTCATTAAACGGAGGAAAAGGTCCTGAAAGATATTGTTAATAGAAACGTTATCCCTACAGACAAAAATCAGAGGATACAACTGACGATTTACTATAAAACCAGAAAAACGGCCAGCCTACTCATGAGAAACTCTCCAGACACAAAGCAGAACGCTTTAAAAGAGACCAACGTCGTCTATGCCTTCAAATGCCCACTTGGGGACTGTAAGCTCCAAAAAACCCAGTATATTGGCAAGACAACAACATCTCTTTCTAGGCGTTTAACGATGCATAAGCAACAGGGCTCCATTAAGGAACATATAATCTCTTCCCACAACCAAACTATCGCCAGAGAAATCCTAGTAAACAACACAGAAATCATCGATAGATACAGCGATAGCAGGCGGCTTGACGTTTGCGAGGCACTACACATTAAAAAGTCAACACCAGCAATCAACAGCCAATTAATGCACAACTATATTCTACCCACCTCAAGACTCCGCTCCAATATAGAAGCACCAAGAAATATGGACCAATAGGCTTTCTAAAATCACTTCCATTCAATACCCATTGTTTCGTGGTCTGTCGTGTGTTGATGAAATTAATACCCTATTAATACCACCTCACCCCATCCACCTCACTCAAATGTAGATATAAACAAATCGGAGATGTGTAAGTTCTATTCAGTTGTGTATGTGTAAACTAAAGTCTTTGAAAATGTAATAAGTTTTACGAAACGTGCTCAAGTGTCGCGTCAGACTAGAAATAAAAATGAATAAAATAAAAGCGGGCAGTTTTTTCTGGTATGTTTCTCAGAGCACTGAGAGTTTGCAGTCCGGAATTTTTCGAGGAAGAAATAGCAAATATATTTGAAATTGGGAAGAAGTTAAAATACCCAAAATCGATCTTGGATCTTGCGTTTGGTCAAGCAAAAAGGGCTTTCTACAAACAGACTACTAAGTCGAAACCAGAACTGAAAAATTCGTTGGTATTACCATATTCTGAGGGTCTAGTAAATCTTGCCCCAGCCCTGAAGAACTTTAATATTAATCTAGTGTTCAAAAATGATAATACAGTTAAGTCCATGTTAATTAAGAACTCGCCCTCGTCTGTAGCAGGTTGTGTGTATTCCATCCCTTGTAATGAGTGTGCATGTGTTTACATCGGCCAGACAGGTAAATCTCTTTCCTCGCGTTTAAAACAGCATTCATATGCTATTCGTACAGCCCAGCAATCCAGTGCATTGTATTTACATTCCAGTTTATGTAATCATTCTATCGACTTCACAGGGGCAAAATGTATTGTTAAAAGTAAGGATTTTGTTGAACGAAACGTGATCGAGTCTGCTCTGATCAAACATTGTAACAACAGCCTTAATGTGAGCCCCGGTATGTACAAGTTGGATCCCTATTTAAGCCTCAATATAGCACGTCAAAACAATATAGCAATCATTTAACACGTATGGCACTTGGAGATATTAATAGGAGCTGCCTTGTATGGGCCAATAGGCCTTCTGCAGTTACCTTCTTTCTTATAATTCCTTTCCTCCACTTATTTTTGGTGGTCAGGTGATCTGCCCAGGCGGATATAAAGGTCTGATCAGCAATCTTATCCTCATTCTACTTTGCTCTGATGAAGGCGAATTAGCCGAAAACGCGTTAAGCATTTTCTATTTTTCATATATGGTTATTCTGCATATATATATATATATATATTAGTATATTTTGGTAGCAGTCTTTCCTGTAGACATATTTTATTAAATATGACCGAAAAAGTAAGATTAATAATTCTAACACGAATTTTCTCAATCTTTCGTACATTATGCTTCACTGTTGGAGGTAAATCAAAAATCACTTCTCCAAAATTCATTTTTATTTCTAGTCTGACGCGACACGGGCGCGTTTCGTAAAACTTATTACATTTTCAAAGACTTCACAAATACACAACTGATTAGAACTTGCGTTTCCCTGATTTTATATCTACATTTGAGTGAGGTGGGAAGGGTGATGTGGCATTACATTTGAGTAAGGTGGGAAGGATGATGTGGCATTAGAGGATATTAATAGGGTATTAAAAGTATCAACACAAGACAGAACACGAAACAATGGATATTGAATAGAAGTGTTTGTAGAAAGCCTATTGGTCCATATTTCTTGATGCTTCTATATTGGAGCGGAGTCTTGAGGTGGGTAGAATATAGTTGTGCAATAATTGGCTGTTGATTGCTGGTGTTGACTTCTTGATGTGTAGTGCCTCGCAAACGTCGAGCCGCCTGCTATCGCTGTATCTATCGATGATTTCTGTGTTGTTTACTAGGATTTCTCTGGCGATGGTTTGGTTATGGGAAGAGATTATATGTTCCTTAATGGAGCCCTGTTGTTTATGCATCGTTAAACGCCTAGAAAGAGATGTTGTTGTCTTGCCTATATACTGGGTTTTTTGGAGCTTACAGTCCCCAAGTGGGCATTTGAAGGCATAGACGACGTTAGTCTCTTTTAAAGCGTTCTGTTTCGTGTCTGGAGAGTTTCTCATGAGTAGGCTGGCCGTTTTTCTGGTTTTATAGTAAATCGTCAGTTGTATCCTCTGATTTTTGTCTGTAGGGATAACGTTTCTATTAACAATATCTTTCAGGACCCTTTCCTCTGTTTTATGAGCTGTGGAAAAGAAGTTCCTGTAAAATAGTCTAATAGGGGGTATAGGTGTTGTGTTAGTTGTCTCTTCGGAGGTTGCATGGCTTTTCACTTTCCTTCTTATGATGTCTTCGATGAAACCATTGGAGAAGCCGTTATTGACTAGAACCTGCCTTACCCTACAGAGTTCTTCGTCGACTTGCTTCCATTCTGAGCTGTGGCTGAGAGCACGGTCGACGTATGCGTTAACAACACTCCTCTTGTACCTGTCAGGGCAGTCGCTGTTGGCATTTAGGCACATTCCTATGTTTGTTTCCTTTGTGTAGACTGCAGTGTGGAAACCTCCGCCCTTTTCCATGACTGTTACATCTAGAAAAGGCAGCTTCCCATCCTTTTCCGTCTCGTAAGTGAAACGCAGCACGGAACTCTGCTCAAATGCCTCCTTCAGCTCCTGCAGATGTCTGACATCAGGTACCTGTGTAAAAATGTCGTCAACATACCTGCAGTATATGGCCGGTTTCAAGTTCATGTCGACTAAGACTTTTTGCTCGATGGTACCCATGTAGAAGTTTGCAAACAGGACACCTAGGGGAGAACCCATAGCGACCCCATCTACTTGCTTATACATGTGCCCATCCGGGCTCAAGAAGGGTGCCTCTTTAGTACAAGCTTGGAGTAGTTTCCTCAGAATACTTTCTGGCATGTCAAGAGGAGTACAGGCTGGATCACGATACACTCTGTCGGCTATCATTCCGATTGTCTCGTCCACAGGTACGTTGGTAAACAGCGATTCTACGTCCAACGAGGCTCTTATCCCTGTGGCCCGTGCGCCCCGCAGTAAGTCCACAAATTCCTTTGGAGACTTTAGGCTGAAGGCGCAAGGAACATAAGGAGTCAGCAGGCCGTTGAGTCGCTTCGCCAATCTGTACGTGGGTGTGGGTATCTGGCTAATGATTGGCCGAAGTGGGTTTCCAGGCTTGTGCGTCTTGACATTTCCATACGCATATCCAGGTTTATATTCCCCAATGATCTTTGGCAGGTGGAGTCCGGATTTCTTGGCGTTCACAGTTTCGATCAGTTTGTTGACCTTTGCTTTTAATTCGGCTGTAGTGTCCTTCGTTACCCTTTGGAACTTAGTTTGGTCAGAGAGTATGATGTTCATTTTCGCCAGATATTCGTCTTTTTTAAGAATGACATATATTGGCGACTTGTCACCTCTCCTGACAACTATCTCCTTGTTCTCACGAAGGCTTTTAGCTGCCGCTCTAAGCTCGGGGGACAGTATGGTGCTTCTGTAGTTGCCTCGATTCTTTCCTCCTTCTGCAATAAGTTCTGCTTGTAAGGTATCTTTGGTAGTGACCTTCTTTTGTGTCTCGAGGTCGAATATGTCGTCCAACAGAATTTCCAACTCCACTTTCCGGGCCATTTCACTCGGTCTGGACATAACATGACAGTTTATGCCCAGATTTAGGAGAGTGACTTGGTCCTCAGTGAGGTTAATTCCTGCAAGGTTCAGGAAGCCATCTCTTGGTCGTGGAATTGCCATAGGTCCTCCATATAATGTTGTTAGTTTCTTGATAATCCTTGTTTCAGTGCTGAGGTGATGTTGGTCTGTGAGGATGTCGAGGTGTTGTTCAATGCGGGTACGGATACTATGGTCGATGTTGCTATTTCTCCACTCGTTTGTAGCATGAAGTAGTTGCGTTCTTTTGTCTTTGATTTCATTCTCTGCCTTGTATATCTGATCACGAATCAGATCCTGGCGAATATGTCTACAGGAAAGACTGCTACCAAAATATAGTAATGTTAAAGTGCACGACCCAGCAGCAAGGAATCAAGCCTTCACGATAAAATATCGCCTGGATCTGATTCGTGATCAGATATACAAGGCAGAGAATGAAATCAAAGACAAAAAAAAACGCAACTACTTCATGCTACAAACGAGTGGAGAAATAGCAACATCGACCATAGTATCCGTACCCGCATTGAACAACACCTCGACATCCTCACAGACCAACATCACCTCAGCACTGAAACAAGGATTATCAAGAAACTAACAACATTATATGGAGGACCTATGGCAATTCCACGACCAAGAGATGGCTTCCTGAACCTTGCAGGAATTAACCTCACTGAGGACCAAGTCACTCTCCTAAATCTGGGCATAATCTGTCATGTTATGTCCAGACCGAGTGAAATGGCCCGGAAAGTGGAGTTGGAAATTCTGTTGGACGACATATTCGACCTCGAGACACAAAAGAAGGTCACTACCAAAGATACCTTACAAGCAGAACTTATTGCAGAAGGAGGAAAGAATCGAGGCAACTACAGAAGCACCATACTGTCCCCCGAGCTTAGAGCGGCAGCTAAAAGCCTTCGTGAGAACAAGGAGATAGTTGTCAGGAGAGGTGACAAGTCGCCAATATATGTCATTCTTAAAAAAGACGAATATCTGGCGAAAATGAACATCATACTCTCTGACCAAACTAAGTTCCAAAGGGTAACGAAGGACACTACAGCCGAATTAAAAGCAAAGGTCAACAAACTGATCGAAACTGTGAACGCCAAGAAATCCGGACTCCACCTGCCAAAGATCATTGGGGAATATAAACCTGGATATGCGTATGGAAATGTCAAGACGCACAAGCCTGGAAACCCACTTCGGCCAATCATTAGCCAGATACCCACACCCACGTACAGATTGGCGAAGCGACTCAACGGCCTGCTGACTCCTTATGTTCCTTGCGCCTTCAGCCTGAAGTCTCCAAAGGAATTTGTGGACTTACTGCGGGGCGCACGGGCCACAGGGATAAGAGCCTCGTTGGACGTAGAATCGCTGTTTACCAACGTACCTGTGGACGAGACAATCGGAATGATAGCCGACAGAGTGTATCGTGATCCAGCCTGTACTCCTCTTGACATGCCAGAAAGTATTCTGAGGAAACTACTCCAAGCTTGTACTAAAGAGGCACCCTTCTTGAGCCCGGATGGGCACATGTATAAGCAAGTAGATGGGGTCGCTATGGGTTCTCCCCTAGGTGTCCTGTTTGCAAACTTCTACATGGGTACCATCGAGCAAAAAGTCTTAGTCGACATGAACTTGAAACCGGCCATATACTGCAGGTATGTTGACGACATTTTTACACAGGTACCTGATGTCAGACATCTGCAGGAGCTGAAGGAGGCATTTGAGCAGAGTTCCGTGCTGCGTTTCACTTACGAGACGGAAAAGGATGGGAAGCTGCCTTTTCTAGATGTAACAGTCATGGAAAAGGGCGGAGGTTTCCACACTGCAGTCTACACAAAGGAAACAAACATAGGAATGTGCCTAAATGCCAACAGCGACTGCCCTGACAGGTACAAGAGGAGTGTTGTTAACGCATACGTCGACCGTGCTCTCAGCCACAGCTCAGAATGGAAGCAAGTCGACGAAGAACTCTGTAGGGTAAGGCAGGTTCTAGTCAATAACGGCTTCTCCAATGGTTTCATCGAAGACATCATAAGAAGGAAAGTGAAAAGCCATGCAACCTCCGAAGAGACAACTAACACAACACCTATACCCCCTATTAGACTATTTTACAGGAACTTCTTTTCCACAGCTCATAAAACAGAGGAAAGGGTCCTGAAAGATATTGTTAATAGAAACGTTATCCCTACAGACAAAAATCAGAGGATACAACTGACGATTTACTATAAAACCAGAAAAACGGCCAGCCTACTCATGAGAAACTCTCCAGACACGAAACAGAACGCTTTAAAAGAGACTAACGTCGTCTATGCCTTCAAATGCCCACTTGGGGACTGTAAGCTCCAAAAAACCCAGTATATAGGCAAGACAACAACATCTCTTTCTAGGCGTTTAACGATGCATAAACAACAGGGCTCCATTAAGGAACATATAATCTCTTCCCATAACCAAACCATCGCCAGAGAAATCCTAGTAAACAACACAGAAATCATCGATAGATACAGCGATAGCAGGCGGCTCGACGTTTGCGAGGCACTACACATCAAGAAGTCAACACCAGCAATCAACAGCCAATTATTGCACAACTATATTCTACCCACCTCAAGACTCCGCTCCAATATAGAAGCATCAAGAAATATGGACCAATAGGCTTTCTACAAACACTTCTATTCAATATCCATTGTTTCGTGTTCTGTCTTGTGTTGATACTTTTAATACCCTATTAATATCCTCTAATGCCACATCATCCTTCCCACCTTACTCAAATGTAATGCCACATCACCCTTCCCACCTCACTCAAATGTAGATATAAAATCAGGGAAACGTAAGTTCTAATCAGTTGTGTATTTGTGAAGTCTTTGAAAATGTAATAAGTTTTACGAAACGCGCCCGTGTCGCGTCAGACTAGAAATAAAAATGAATTTTGGAGAAGTGATTTTTGATTTACCTCCAACAGTGAAGCATAATGTACGAAAGATTGAGAAAATTCGTGTTAGAATTATTAATCTTACTTTTTCGGTCATATTTAATAAAATATATATATATATATATATATATATATATATATATATATATATATATATATATATATATATATATATATATATATATATATATATATATATATATATATATATATATATATATATATATATTATTAAATATGACCGAAAAAGTAAGATTAATAATTCTAACACGAATTTTCTCAATCTTTCGTACATTACGCTTCACTGTTGGAGGTAAATAAAAAATCACTTCTCCAAAATTCATTTTTATTTCTAGTCTGACGCGACACGGGCGCGTTTCGTAAAACTTATTACATTTTCAAAGACTTCACAAATACACAACTGATTAGAACTTACGTATCTCTGATTTTATATCTACATTTGAGTGAGGTGGGAGGGGTGATGTGGCATTAACACAAGACAGAACAAGAGGGGATATTAATAGGGTATTAAAAGTATCAACACAAGACAGAACAGAAACAATGGGTATTGAATAGAAGTGTTTGTAGAAAGCCTATTGGTCCATATTTCTTGATGCTTCTATATTGGAGCGGAGTCTTGAGGTGGGTAGAA